>NC_089223.1:119462150-119762775 GCF_963924675.1 Phocoena phocoena
ATTTACCAGGGCTCACTTTATGGCCCATCATGTGATCAATCCTGGAGAATGTTCCATGTGCACTTGAGAAGAATGTGTATTCTTCTGCTTTTGGATAGAATGCTCTATAAACATCAATTAAGTCTATCTGGTCTAATGTGTCATTTATGGCCTCTTTTTCCTTTTTGATTTTATGTACATGGTCTGTCCACTGATGAAAGGGGTTTTTTAAAGTCCCCCACAATTATGTCACTGTCAATGTTTCCTTTTATGGCTCTTAGCATTTGCCTTATATATTGGGGTGCTCCTATGCTGGGTGCATATATATTTACAATTGTTATATCTTCTTCTTGGATTGAACCTTTGATTATTCTGTAGTGTCCTTCTTTGTTTCTTGTAACAGTCTTTATTCTAATTCTAGTTTTGTCTGATATGATTATTGCTACTCCAGCTTTCTTTTGATTTCCATTTGCATGGAATACCATTTTCCATCTCCTCACTTTTAGTCTTTGATCCTAGATTTGAAGTGGGTCTCTTGTAGACAGCATATATATGGCTCTTGTTTTGGTATCCATTCCACCAGTCTAGGTCTTTTGGTTGAAGCATTTAATCTGTTTATGTTAAGGTGCTTATCGATATGTATTTCTTATTGCCATTTTCTTAATTGTTTGGGATTTGTTTTTGTAGGTCTTTTTTCTTCCCTTCCTCTTTTATTCTCTTCTCTTGTGATTTGATGAGTAACTTTAGCGTTTTTTCTGGATTTTTTCTTTTGTGTGTATCTTTGTAGATTTTCAGTTTGCCCTTACCATGAGGTTTTGATATAACAGTCTATATATAAACAAGATTGTTTTAAGTTGCTGGTCTTTTAATTTCAAATGCACTTCCAATGTCCTGAATTTGTACTCTCCTCATAGTTGCTGGTTTTGATATCATATTTGTGTTCAGATGTTTTCCTACCTTTATTTTATATTTGCCTTTACTGGTGAGCTTTTCCATTCATAATTTTCTTGTTCTTTAGTGGCCTTTTCTGCTTAGAGAAGTTCCTTTAGCCTTTGTTCTAGATCTTGTCTGGTGGTGCTGAATTCCCTTAGCTTTTACTTGTCTGTAAAGCTTTTAATTTATCTGTCAAATCTGAATGAGAGCCTTGCTGGGTAGAATATTCTTGGTTGAAGGTTCTTCTCTTTCATTACTTTAAATATATCATGCTACTCCCTTCTGGCCTGCAGAGTTTCTGCTGAGGAATCAGCTGATAACATTATGGGAGTTCCCTTGTATGTTATTAGTTGCTTTTCCCTTATTGCTATTAATAGTTTGTCTTTCGTTTTTGACAATTTGATTACTATATGTCTTGACATGTTCCTCCTTGGATTTATCCTGCCTGGGACTCTCTGTGTTTCTTGGACTTGCGTGATTGTTTCCTTTTCCACTTTAAGGAAGTTTTCAGCTATTGTCTCTTCAAATAGTTTTCCAGGTCTTTCTCTTTCTTCTTCTGGGACCATATAATGTGAATGCTGGTGCATTTAATATTTTCCCACAGGTCTCTCAGACTGTCTTCATTTCTTTTGATTCTTTTTCTTTATTCTGCTCCACAGCAGTGATTTCCACCATTCTGTCTTCCAGCTCACTTATTTGTTTTTATGCCTCAGTTATTATCCTATTGAGTCTTTCTGGTGTATTTTTTTTCATTTCAGTTGTTTTATTTTTCATTTCTGTTTGTTTGTTCTTTAGTTATTCTAGGTCTTTGTTAAACATTTCTTGTATGTTCTTGATCTATGCCTCCATTATTTTTCCCAGATTTGAATCATATTTACTATCATTATTCTGAATTCTGTTTTGGTTATATTGCCTATCTCCACTTCACTTAGTTATTCTGGGGTTTTATCTTGTTCCTTCATCTGGGACATATTCCTCTGCCATCTCAACTTGTCTAACTTTCTGTGATTGCGTTTTCCATTCCGCAGGCTAAAGTATTGTATTTCTTCTTGCTTCTGCTGTCTGCTCCCTGGTGAATGAGGCTAAGAGGCTTGTCCAACATTTCTGGTGGGATGGACTGGTCCTGCCCACTGGTGGGTGGATCTGGGTCTTGTCCCTCTTTTGGGAAGGGCCGTGTCAGTGGGTGTGTTTATCAGGCAGTCGTATGCTCAGGAAGACGTTAAGCATCCTGTCTGCTGATGATGTGGAGCTCTGTTCCCATCCTGTTAGTTGTTTGGCCTGAGGCATCCCAGCACTGGAGCCTACAGGCTGTTGGTTGGGACTAGGTCTTGTTGAGAAAATGGCAGCCTCAAGAGGGCTCACTCCAATTAGTACTTCCCAGAAACACTGCTGCCAGTGTCCTTATCCCTGCAGTGAGCCACAGCTGCCCCCCTCCTCTGCAGGAGACCCTCTAATACTAGCAGGTAAGTCTGCCCATTCTCCCATGAGGTCACCACTTTTTTCTCTGGGTTCAATGTGCATGAGACCCTGTGTGTGCCCTATAAGAATGGAGTTTCTGTTCTCCCAGTCCTATGGAATTCCTACAGTCAAATCCCACTGGCCTTCAAAGCCAGATTATCTGGGGGCTTTTCCTCCCGTTAGCAGACCCCTAGGCCAGGAAGCCTGCCATTGGTCTCAGACCTTTCACTCCTGTGAGAGAACCTCTGTGATATAATTATTTTCCAGTCTGTGGGTCACCAACTGTTTTGCCGAAAGTCTGCTTTTGGTTTTAAGGTTCATTGGATTCGCTCGCAAAATAACCACTTGTCTCACACAAATAAACAGCTTTAATCAATTCTCTGATGAAAGGTGATTTAGCTTAATTTTAATATACAATCATTAGAAGGAAAGGAATAATATTTGAGAAACATAATAGGGTATACATCACCGAACTGGACCAACACATACTTTCAGATCCAAAGAGCAGCTGGGAAATCCTGAGTGACAGCAATCTGGAGCCCCAATTGGGAAGAGTCCTGGGCAGTGTGTTCACCGCATGAGTGAGACTTCAGCTTGGAGTTCTGGGGGCTTCCATTTATAATTCCAGGCCACAAACTGATATTATCAGTTTACATGCAAAAATGCAGCTCTGGATTCACTTTAACAATGTTGTTGGTTTCACCATGTGTGTCACAAGATTTTCTGGCCTGGTCTGCGGGGCTCAAGAAATTCCAAGACCCGCTCCCTTTCTGATCATAAGCGCTGTTTGACTTGCTAGCAGCAATTGTTATGTGTGCAAGCAGATGTGCAGTCCATGCAAGGTCACAGGTCGGTCAGAGGCCTGCTTCTGCCTCTGAAGCCTGAACAAGACTACTTTATTAATTTTCCCAAGACCAACTGGCGTGTATGGGATTTGATCTTACTGGAATTGCACCCCTCCTACTGTCTTGTTGTGGCTTCTTCTTTGTCTTTAGGTGTAGGGTATCTTTTTGGTAGTTTCCAGAGTTTACTTGTCGATGATTGTTCAGCAGTAGTTGTGATTTTGCTGTTTCCATAAGAGGTGAGCTCACAACCTTCTACGTTGCCATCGTGTCTTGGCCCTCCAATAATCTGCATTTCTATGAATAGCCTTTCTTAATTCTTTCAGTATTTTCATTATCTCCTTTTTGAACTCGGTATCTGTTAGACTGAAGAGGTCTCGTTCATTGTTCTTTTAGGGGATTCCTCTTGATCTTTTAATTGGAAGTGGTTCTTCCGCTCCTTCATTTTACTTATATTTCCTTGACTCTATGAGTTTAGGAGAAACAATTACCTACCGTGGCTTTGGATGGCTATTTTTATGTGGGAGCATTTCTTTGTATCCTGTATGGGTTTAATATTTTTGGTGCAAGGGCTGTTTTTAGTATGGATGCCTGCTTCCTCTTTCCTCACTGTGTGCTGAATGTTATCCTCTTGATGGGGGTTGTTACTGGTGGTGTTGTGACCAGAGCCTGCACTGGATGTTGAGCAGGGTCTCTTCTTTGCTATACGGTTGTCACAGCCCTTTCAGGGGCAGGGTCTGCTCCCTAGTTGTTGGATTAGAAGCCCCCAGATCCATTTCTGAGCTGTGGTATGAGGTAGGAGGAATTGGAGCTCTCCCACTAGGAGAGGAGCCACTGTGTATTCCTCCACTGGAGCTGTCCTCTGGGGATTGTGTTCTGTGGTGTGACTTGTCACCTGTAGTGTGGGCTCACAAAGTACACTGTTGTTGGCACTACCCTCAGCCCTGCCTCAACCATGACAATTCCAGAAATTGGACCTGGTGTCCCTTAGGTGTTGTTTTCATGAAGACACCAGTGCAGATCCATAGGAGCAGATCCACTGAAGTCAGGTTCCAGGACCGGAGTAGTCATGCACCTGGACCCACCATGGGAGCTATGGAATCAGCCTAGACCCTGGCCCTGCCTCCATGTATGTATTCCCTTTAGATCTACAGCTGCTAAGGCCAGACCTGTCCCAGCCATGGGAGCACCCATTTTCCACTTGGATGTCCTGCAGATGCTAGGTTAGAAAGCCACTTGTGGTGGCATAAATCCAGGGGTTGCACAGCCACAGGGAGAAGGCTCAGATTTCAACCCTACTTCCTGAGTTGCATGGCCCCTGGGGATAAGCTCTGATTTCAGATCCACCTCCATGTATGGACAACTCACTGGCACTTGTGCACTCTCAGAGCTCATAGAGGTGGCTCTGAGCAGGCTGAGAGTGTGCTGGGAAAGTGGCTGTTATGGCAGGGCCTGTCCCTGCCTTCTCACACATCTTAACAATGGTACTTTACTACTATGGTGGGGCTGGGCTTCTTCCATGTATGCCCCCCACTTGTAGCCATACCACACGCCAGCCCCAAGGTCTTTCATCTAAGGTCTATCATCTAAAACCCGAGTTTCAGTGCCTAGCCTCCGCCTGCACCAGCAGACATGTGTCTCAGGCTGGGGAGTGCAGGAGAGTGGCATGGACCATCTGTGCAGGTCTCTTTCTGTTCTGCCTGTCACAAACTGGTTGCTGCACTCTTCTTTGAGCCTCTGAGGCTCTCTTTCTGTCCTGGTTGATCTCCCTGCTGGTGAGGGGGCTTCCTAGTGTGAAGGAACCTTTCCTCTTTCACAGGTCCCTCCTAGGGGTGCAGGTTGCATCCTGCTTCCTATTTTTTCTTTTGTCCTACCCAGTTACATGGAGATCTTTCTTGCACTTTTAGGTGTCTGAGATCTTCTGCTAACTCTCAGTAGGTATTCTTTGAGAATTTTTCCACATTTAGATGTATTTTTGATGTATTGGTGGGAGGAGTTGAGTTCCACTTCCTTCTATTCTGTCCTCTTGATTGGACCCTCCCTCTGCTTTACTTTTGTTTGAATTTGTCTGATATACTTTCCATTCCTTTGCTTTTACTTTTAGCCTTTTTTACTTTAGCCTTTCTGAATCATTCCCTTTTAAGTGCATCTCCTATATATGATATAGAGTTGAATTCCACTTTAAAGCCAACCTTATTTTTTAACAGGTAAATTGATTCCACTTGCATTTATTAATATGACCAACATTTTTTATCTCCATATTTTTAATATTTCAAGTTATATTTACTATGTGTCTTTCATTAAATGTTCTCTTTTGTTTATTTTATTTTGAACTTTTTGGTTTTTAGGAAGGTGTGTATTTTTGTTCTAGTAGTGATCTTTATTCTAATACTTTTATATAATTCCCTAGTCCCTTTTTTCTTTACTTGGGCATTTACTGTTAAGTTTATTATCTTTAAAAAATATTCTTCAACTGTCATCTCTTATTTATGGGCCAATTCATGAGGTAATTACATCTTCTTTTCTTTCCCTTATTCCATTTTTTGGTTGTCAAACATATATTTATATGCTTTTCTTCTACCTTTATTTTAGTGTTAAATGCTCACTGTTTTTTATGGAAGTCTCCCTGATCATCTCTGAAATTCATTTTCTTATTGATTCTTTAGAAAGGACATGTAGACAAAATACATCTTTGAGTTATCACATGTTTAAAACTATTTTTTCAATGACCTTTATACAGACTTTATTCTTTGCTTAGTATGTTGCTGTTGAAAAGCAGAGTTACACCAAGCTGTTTTCTTTCCTTTGTAAGTGACCTTATGTATTTGCCTGGAGGCACAGTGTATCCTTTCTTTTATTTTTTATTTCTTATCTTTAAAGTCCAATAGTTTTACTAGATTGTGAGATATAACTGAACTTCTGGGATCAATGCTGTAGGTATTTAATGGAAACATGAGTTTTCTTTAAGCATAGTTTAAAATGTTCTCTTTAACTGTATTTTCCCCTATATAAGGACTCAAATTATATATTATATATATAAAATAGATCCTCTGTCCCTCTCTTTTATTTCTATCACTTTCTTCTACCTTGTTCATAGTTCCTCACTTCTGTATATTTATTTATTTTTAATTCCAATTTTATTGGGATATAATTGATATACAGCACTGTATAAGTTTAATGTGTACAGAATAATGGGTTTTTAAAAAAATAAATTTATTTATTTTTGGCTGCGTTGGGTCCTCATTGCTGTGTGGACTTTCTTTAGTTGCAGTGAGCAGGGGCTACTTTTCATTGCATGCATGGGCTTCTCATTGCGGTGGCTTCTCTTGCTGTGGAGCACGGGCTCTAGGTGCATGGGTTTCAGTAGTTGTGGCACATGAGCTCTAGAGCACAGGGTCATCAGTTGTGACACATGGGCTTAGTTGCTCCATGACATGCAGGATCTTCCCGGACCAGGGCTCGAACCCATGTCCCTTGCATTGGCAGGCAGATTCTTAACTACTGCGCCACCAGGGAAGCCCCAGAATAATGGTTTGACTTACATATATTGCAAAAAGATTGCCACTGTATGTTTAGTTAATACCCCTCATCTAATATAGATACAAAAAAAGAAAAAAGTTTCCCTTGTGATGAGAATTTTTAGGATATTGTCTTAGCAATTTTCATATATACCATGCAGCAGTATTAACTATAGTTATCATGTTGTACATTACATCCCTAGTAGCTGTTTATCTTTTAACTGAAAGTTTGTAACTTTTGATTACCTGAATCAAATTCCCCAACCCCTTACCCCCACCTCTGGTAACCACAAATTTTTACTTATTTTTTAGTTAGTTTGTTCGGTTTTGTTCTTTTAAATTTCACATATTAATGAGATCATTTAGTATTTGTCTTTGTCTGACTTATTTCACTTAGAATAATGCCCTCACAGTCCACCCACATTGTCCCAAACAGAAGGATTTCCTTCTTTTTTAGGGCTGAATACTATTCAAATGTGTATATATACACAAACCACATTTTTATCCATTCACCTGTCCATGGACAATTTAGGTTGTTTTCATGTCTTGGCTATTGTGAATAATGCTGCAATAAACATTGGGGTATAGATATTTCTTCAACATAGTGATTTTCTTTAGATTTATACCAGAGGTTGAATTGCTGGGTCATATGGTATTTCTAGTCTTAATTTTTTGAGAGACCTCCATATTGTTTTCCATAATGGTTGCATCAGTTTACATTCCCACCGACAGTGCACAAGGGTTCCCTTTTCTCTACATCCTCGCTACATTAGTTATCTCTTGTCTTTTTGATGATGGCCATTATAACAAGTGTAAGGTGATATCTATTGTGGTTTTAATTAGTATTCCCCTCATGATTACTAATGCTAAGCACCTTTTCATATAACTGTTGACCATTTGAAAACCTTCTTTGGAAAATGTCTATTCAAGTCCTTTGACTGTTTTTAAATTGGATTAGTTGTTTTTCTGCTATTGAGTTGTCCTAGTTTCTTATATATTTTGGATATTAACCACTTATCACGTATATGATTTTCCAGTATTCTCTCCCATTTTTTAGGTTGCCTTTTCATTTTCTGGATTTTTTTTCTTTTGCTGTATAGAAGCTTTATAGTTTGATATAGTCCTTTTGTTGCTTATGCTTTAGGTGTCATATGCAAAAACATCATTGTCAATACCCATGTCAAGGGGCTTTTTCTCTGTTTTCTTCTAGGAGATTTATGGTTTTCACTCTAATATTTAAGTATTTATTCTGAATTATTTTTTGTTAGTGGTGTGGGATAGGGGTCTAGTTTCATTATTTACATGGAATATTTCATTTTCCTAGCACCGTTTATGGAAGAGACTGTCTTTTCTCCACTGTGTATTCTTGGCTTCCTTGTCAAATATTAGTTGACTGTGTTTGCTTAGGTTTGTTTCTCAGCTCACAATTCTGTTCCATTTGTCTATGTGCCCATTTTTATACCAGTACAATACAGTTTTGATTAGCTTTATAATATACTTCAAATTCAGGAAATGCATGCCTCCAGCTTTTTTCTTCTTTCTCAGGATGGCTTTTGGCTATTCAGAGTCTTTTGTTGTTGCATACAAACTTTAGAATTGTTCTACTTCTGTTAAAAAAAAATGGTGTTGGAATCTTAATAGGGATTGCATTAAATCTATAGATGGTTTGGATAGTAGGGAAATTTTAACAATGCTAATTATTTCAATTCATGAACATAAGATATCTTTCCATTTATTTGAGTCTTAAATTTCTTTCATCAAATTCCTGTAGTTTTTAGTGTAGGGATCCTTCACCTCCATGGTTAAATTTATTTCTAAATATTTTTATTGTTTTTGATTCTATTGTAAATGGGATCATTTATTATTTTCAGAAAATCCCTCATTGGTATATAGAAAAACTACTGATATTTGTATGTTAATTTTGTACCCTGCAACTATACTAAATTTATACATTAGACCTAACAGGTTTTTAGTGGCGTCTTTAGCATTTTCTATATATAAAATCATGTTATTAACAAACAGAGACCATTTTACTTCTTCCTTTCCAACTTGGGTACATTCTATTTTTCTTTTTTGCCTGATTGTTCTGGCCAGGAATTCCAATTCTATGTTGAATAAAAGTGGTAAGAGTGGTCAACCTTGTCTTGTTTCTGACCTTAAATGAAAAGCTTTCAGCTTTTCACTATTGAGGATGATGTTAGCTGTGGGCTTGTCACATATGGCCTTTATTACATGGAGGTTTGTTCCCTTTCTACTCACTTTGTTGAGATATTTTATCATAAATGGATGTTGAATTTTGTGAAATGCTTATTTCTGCATCTTTTGAGATAATCATATGGTTTTCATTCTTGATTTTGTTAATGTAGTGTATCAAATTGATTTGTAGAGGTTCAACTAAACTTAAACTTGAATACCTGGAATAAATTCTACTTTATCATAGAGTAAAATCCATTTAGTGTGATGCTAAATTGGATTCTCTAATATTTTGTTGAGGATTTTTACATCTATACATATGATGGAGATTGGTCTGTAATTTTCTTTTCTTGTAGTGTCCTTGTCTGGTGTTGGCATCAGGGTAATTCCAGCCTCATAAAATGAGTTTGAAAGTGTTCCTTCCCCATCTATTTTTTTGGAAGTGTTTAAAAATAATTGGTATTAATTTCCTTTAATGTTTGGTAGAATTCACCAGTGAAACCATTTGGTCCTGTGCTTAAATTTGTTGGGGGATTTTTGATCCCTGATTCAATATCCTTACTTGAAATTGGCCTATTCAAATTTATTTATTTCTTCATGATTCAGTCTTGGTAGGTTGTATGTTTCTAAGAATTTATTCATGTTTTCTAGGTTGTCAAGTTTGTTGGCATATTCACAGTCACCTCTTATAATTATTTGTATTTCTGTGGTATCACTTGTAATGTCTCCTCTTTCATTTATATTTTTTTCATCCAAATTTTAAGAGTTTTTGCACTATTTCTGTGAAAAATGCCACTGGTAATTTGATAGAGATTGCATTGAATCTGTAGATTTCCTTAGGTACTATAGTTATTTTGAAAATATTGATTCTTCCAATCCAAGAACAAGGTACATATTTCCAACTGTTTGTGTCATTTTTTTTTTTTTTTTTTTTTTTTGCGGTACATGGGCCTCTCACTGTTGTGGCCTCTCCCATTGCGGAGGACAGGCTCCGGACGCACAGGCTCAGCGGCCATGGCTCACGGGCCTAGCCGCTCCGCAGCATGTGGGATCTTCTCGGACTGGGGCAAAAACCCGTGTCCCCTGCATCGGCAGGCGGACTCTCATCCACTGCGCCACCAGGGAAGCCCTGTTTGTGTCATCTTTGATTTCATTCATCAGCATCTTATAGTTTTAGGAGTATCCTTAGGTAGGTTTATTCCTAGGTAATTTATTCTTTTGGATGCAATGGTAAATGAGGTTGTTTCTTGAATTTCTCTTTCTGATCTTTCACTGTTGGTGTATAGAATGCAACAGATCTCCGTGTACTAATTTTGTATCCTGCAACTTTACCAAATTCATTGATGAGCTCTAGTAGTTTTCTGGTAGCATCTTTAGGATTTTCTATGTATAGTATCATGTCATCTGAAAACAGTGACAGTTTTACTTCTTCTTTTCCAATTTGGATTCTTTTATTTCTTTTTCATCTCTGATTTCCTCGGTTAGGACTTTCAAAACTATGTTGAATAGAAGTGGCAAGACTGGACATCTTTGTCTTGTTCCTGATCTTAGAGGAAATGCTTTCAGTTTTTCACCATTTATTATGTTGTTAGCTGAGGGTTTGTCATACACAGCCTTTAATATGTTGAGGTAAGTTTCCCCTATACCCACTTTCTGGAGAATTTTTATCATAAATGGGTGTTAAATTTTGTCAAAAGATTTTTCTGCATCTATTGAGATGATCATATAGTTTTTATTCTTAAATTTGTTGATGTGGTATATCACACTGATTGATTTGTGGATTGAGAAATCCTTGCATCCCTGGGATAGATCCCACTTGATCCTGGTGTATGATCCTTTTAATGTATTGTTGGATGTGGTGTGCTAGATTTTTGTTGAGTATTTTTGTGTATATATTCATCAGTGACATTAACCTGTAATTTTCTTTTTTGGGGTATCTTTGTCAGGTGTTAGCATCAGGGTGATTGTGGCCTCATAGAATGAGTTTGGGAGTGTTGCATCCTCGGCAATTTTTTGGAAGAGTTTCAGACAGATAGGTGTTAACTCTTCTCTAAAAGTTTGATAGAATTTGCCTGTGAAGCCATATAGTCCTGGGTTTTTTTTTGTTGGGAGTTTTAAAATCATATATTCAATTTCAGTGCTTGTGATTGATCTGTTCATATTTTCTATTTCTTCCTGGTTCAGTCTTGGAAGATTGTACCTTTCTAAGAATTTGTCATTACTTCTAGGTCGTCCATTTTATTGACATACAGTTACTTGTAGTAGTCTCTTATTATCATCTGTATTTCTGTGGTGTCTGTTGTAACTTCTCCTTTTCATTTCTAATTTTATTGATTTGAGCCCTCTCTCTTTTTTTATTGATGAGTCTGACCAAAAGTTTATCAATTTTGTTATCTTTTCAAAGAACCAACTTTTAGTTTCATTGATCTTTTCTATTGTCTTCCTCATCTCTATTTCATTTATTTCTGCTCTGATGTTTATGATTTCTTTCCTTCTACTAACTTCGGGGGTTTTCTTATTTTTTTTAATTGTTCTTCTTTTTCTAGTTGCTTTAGGTGGAAAGCTAGTATGTTTATTTGAGATTTTTTGTTTTGTTTTGTTTCTAAGTTAAGATCGTATTACAATAAACTTCACTCTTAGAATGTGTTTGCCACGTCCCATAGATTTTGGATCTTCGTGCTTTCGTTTTCATTTGTCTCTAGGTATTTTTTGATTTCCTCTTTGATTTCTTTGGTGATTCATTTGTTGTTTAGTAGCATTTTGTTTATACTCAATTTCTTCAGTGATCCATTGATTGTTCAGTAGCATGTTGTTTAGCCTCAGGTGTTTGTGTTTTTTATAGCTATTTTCATGTAGTTGATTTCTAATCTCACAGTGTTGTGGTTGGAAAAGATGCTTGATATGATTTCAGTTTTCTTAAATCTACTGAGGCTCACTTTGTGGCCCAGCATGTGATCAATCCTGGAGAATGCTGCATGTGCACTTGAGAAGAATGTATATTTTGCTACTTTTGGATGGAATGCTCTATAATATCAGTTAAGTCTATCTGATCTAATGTGTCATTTAAAACCTGTGTTTCCTTGTTGATTTTCTCTCTGCTGATCTGTCCATTGGTGGAAGTGGGCTGTTAAAGTCTCCCACTGTTATTGTGTTACTGTCCATTTTACCTTTTATGACTGTTAGTATTTGCCTTATTTATTGAGGTGCTCCTATGTTGGGTGCATATATATTTACAATTGTTATATCTTCTCCTTGGATTGATCCCTTGATTATTCTGTAGTGTCCTTCTTTGTCTCATAACAGACTTTATTTATTTCTTTTTCTATTTTTTTTTTTTTTTTTTTTTGCGGTACGCGGGTCTCTCACTGCTGTGGCCTCTCCTGTTGTGGAGCACAGGTTCCGGACGCGAAGGCTCAGTAGCCATGGCTCATGGGCCCAGCCGCTCCACAGCATGTGGGATCTTCCTGGACCAGGGCATGAACCCGTGTCCCCTGCATCGGCAGGTGGACTCTCAACCACTGTGCCACCAGGGAAGCCCCAACAGTCTTTATTTTAAAATCTATTTTGTCTGATATGAGTATTGCTACTGCAATTTTTGTTTGATTTCCATTTGCATGGATTACCTTTTTTCATCCTCTTACTTTCCGTCTGTATGTGTCCCTTGATCTGAAGTGAGTCTCTTGTAGATAGCATATATATGGGTCTTGTTTTGGTATCCATTCAGCCAGTCTAGCTCTTTTGGTTGGATCATTTAATCCATTTACATTTAAGGTAATTATCAATATGTATGATCCTATTGCCATTTTCTTAATTGTTTTAGATTTGTTTTTGTATGTCTTTTTTCTTCCTTTCCTCTTTTGTTCTATTGTGATTTGATTACTAACTTTATGTTGTGTTTGGATTCCATTTTCTTTTTTGTGTGTGTACCTGTTGTAGATTTTCAGTCTGTTAACATGAGGATTTGATATAGCAGTCTACATATAAACAAGATTATTTTACATTGCTGGTCTTTTAATTTCAAATGCATTCCCAATATCCTGCATTTGTGCTCTCCTTTTCTCACAGTTGCTAGTTTTGATATCATATTTGTGTTCAGATGTTTTCCTACCTTTACTTTATATTTGCCTTTCTGGTAAGCTTTTCCATTCATAATTTTGTTTCCAGTGATGGCCTTTTCTTTTCTGTTTAGAGAAGTTCATTTAGCATTTGTTGTCAATCTGGTCTAGTGGTGCTGAATTCTCTTAGTTTTTGCCTGACTGTAAAGCTTTTTATTTCTCCATCAAATCTGAATGAGAGCCTTGCTGGGTAGAGTATTCTTAATTGAAGGTTCTTCTCTTTCATCACATTAAATTTATCATGCCTGCAGGTAAGTTTATCATGCCTTCTGGCCTGCAGAGTTTCTGCTGAGAAATCAGCTGATAACCTTATGGGAGTTCCATTGTATGTTATTTGTTGCTTTTCCCTTGTTGTTTTAAATATTTTTTCTTTGTCTTTCATTTTTATCAGTTCGATTACTATGTGTCTTGGCATGTTCCTCCTTGGGTTTATCCTGCCTGGGACTCTGCGCTTCCTGGACTTGGGTGACAGTTTCCTTTCCATCTTAGGGAATTTTTCAGCTACTATCTCTTCAAATATTTTCTCATGTCCTCTCTCTCTCTCTTCTCCTCTGGGACTCCTATAATGTGAATTTCGTGCATTTAATGTTGTCCCAGAGGTCTCTTAAATTGTCTTCATTTCTGTTTATTCTTTTTTCTTTATTCTGTTCCGTGAGAGTGATTTCCACTATTCTGTCTTCCATCTCATTTATCCGTTCTTCTGCCTCAGTTACTCTGCTATTGATTCCTTCTAGTATATTTTTTATTTCCATTATTGTATTTTTCATTTCTGTTTTAGTTCTTCTAGGTCTTAAACATTTCCTGTATCTCCACAATCTGTGCCTCTATTCTTTTACTGAGATCTTGGATCATCTTCACCATCATTACTCTGAATTATTTTTCCAGTAGAGTGCCTATCTCCACTTCACGTAGTTCTTCTGGACTTTTATCTTGTTTCTTCATCTGGGACCTATTCCTATGCCATCTCATTTTGTCTATCTTTCTGTGATTGTGTTTTCCATTCTGCAGGCTACGGGGTTGTAGTTCTTGCTTCTGCTTTCTGCCCTCTGGTGGAAAAAACTGTCTATGAGGTTTGTGCAGGCTTACTGTTGGGAAGGTCTTGCTCTTGCCCACTGGTGGGTGGAGCTGTGTCTTGTCACTCTGGTGGGCAGGGCAGTGTCAAAGGGTGTGCTTATTGGGCAGCTGTGGGCTCAAGAAGATTTTAAGCAGCCTGTCTGCTTTGGGGTGGGGCTGTGTTCCCACCCTTTTGGTTGTTTGGCCTGAGGCATCCCAGCACTGGAGCCTACAGGCTGTTCTGTGAGGCTAGTTCTTGGGGGGCGGCAGGCCTCCATGGTGTTCACTCCAGTGGGTACTTGCCAGCACTCCTACTGCATGTGTCTTTTTCCCTGCAGTGAGCCACAGCCACCCCCCACCTCAGCAGGAGACCCTCCAGTACTAGTAGGTATGTCTGGCCCAGTCTCTTATGAAGTTGCTGCTTTTTCCCTGGGTCCTTGTGTGCACTAGGCCATGAGTATGCCCTCCAAGAGTGGAGTTTGTGAGTTTCTGTTTCCCTCAGTCCTGTGGAATTCCTGCAGTCAAACCCCACTGGTCTTCAAAACCAGATTCTCTAGGGGCACCTCCTTCCATTTCTAGACCCCAAGGCTAGGAAGCCTGACATGGGGCTCAGGACTTTCACAGCTGTGGGAGTACTTCTGTGGTATAATTATTTTCCAGTTTGTGGGTTGCCCACCTGGTGGGTATGGGATTTGATTTTATCATGATTGGGCCCCTTCTACTGTCTCATTGTGGCTTCTACTTCTTCTTTGGGTGTAGGGTCCCTTTTTTGGCAGTTTCCAGTGTTTTTGTTTTGTTTTGTTTTATCAATGGTTGTTCAGCAGTTGGTTGTGATTTTGGTGTTTTTGTAAGAAGGGGTAAGCTCACATCCTTCTACTCTGCCATCTTATAATTTTGTTTATTTGGATCCTTTGTCTTTTTGTTTGTTTGTTTAGTCTAGTTAAAGTTTTGTCAATTATATGTATCTTTTCAAAGAACAAACTCTTAAGTTTGTAAATTCTATTTCATTTTCTGTTCTCAAAGTTCTTTCTTTCTTTTTTTTTCTTTTTAACATCTTTATTGGGGTATAATTGCTTTACAATGGTGTGTTAGTTTCTGCTTTATAACAAAGTGAATCAGCTATACATATACATATGCTCCCATGTGTCTTCCCTCTTGCATCTCCCTCCCTCCCACTCTCCCCATCCCACCCCTCCAGGCTGTCCCAAAGCCCCGAGCTAATATCCCTGTGCCTTGCGGCTGCTTCCCCCTAGCTATCTACCTTACTACGTTTGTTAGTGTGTATATGTCCATGACTCTCTCTCGCCCTGTCAAAACTCACCCTTCCCCCTCCCCATATCCTCAAGTCCGTTCTCCAGTAGGTCTGCGTCTTTATTCCTGTCTTACCCCTAGGTTCTTCATGACACTTTTTTCCCCTTAAATTCCATATATATGTGTTAGGATACGGTATTTGTCTTTTTCTTTCTGACTTACTTCACTCTGTATGACAGACTCTAGGTCTATCCATCTCATTACAAATAGCTCAATTTCATTTCTTTTTAAGGCTGAGTAATATTCCATTGTGTATATGTGCCACATCTTCTTTATCCATTCATCCGATGATGGGCGCTTAGGTTGTTTCCATCTCCGGGCTATTGTAAATAGAGCTGCAATGAACATTTTGGTACATGACTCTTTTTTTTTTTTTTATTATTTTTTATTTTTTTAACATCTTTATTGGGGTACAGTTGCTTTACAATGGTGTGTTAGTTTCTGCTCCATAACAAAGTGAATCAGCTATACATATACATATGCTCCCACGTGTCTTCCCTCTTGCGTCTCCCTCCCTCCCACCCTCCCCATCCCACCCCTCCAGGCTGTCCCAAAGCCCCGAGCTAATATCCCTGTGCCTTGTGGCTGCTTCCCTCTAGCTATCTACCTTACTACGTTTGTTAGTGTGTATATGTCCATGACTCTCTCTCGCCCTGTCAAAACTCACCCTTCCCCTTCCCCATATCCTCAAGTCCGTTCTCCAGTAGGTCTGTGCCTCTATTCCTGTCTTATCCCTAGGTTCTTCATGACATTTTTTTCCCTTAAATTCCATATATATGTGTTAGCATACGGTATTTGTCTTTTTCTTTCTGACTTACTTCACTCTGTATGACAGACTCTAGGTCTATCCATCTCATTACAAATAACTCAATTTCATTTCTTTTTAAGGCTGAGTAATATTCCATTGTGTATATGTGCCACATCTTCTTTATCCATTCGTCCGATGATGGGCACTTAGGTTCTTTCCATCTCCGGGCTATTGTAAATGGAGCTGCAATGAACATTTTGGTACATGACTCTTTTTGAATTTTGGTTTTCTCAAGGTATATGCCCAGTAGTGGGATTGCTGGGTCATATGGTAATTCTATTTGTAGTTTTTTAAAGAACCTCCATACTGTTCTCCATAATGGCTGAACCAATTCATATTCCCACCAGCAGTGCAAGAGTGTCCCCTTTTCTCCACACCCTCTCCAGCATTTATTGTTTCTAGATTTTTTGATGATGGCCATTCTGACTGGTGTGAGATGATATCTCCTTGTAGTTTTGATTTGCATTTCTCTAATGATTAATGATGTTGAGCATTCTTTCATGTGTTTGTTGGCATTCTTTATATCTTCTTTGGAGAAATGTCTGTTTAGGTCTTCTGCCCATTTTTGGATGGGGTTGTTTGTTTTTTTGTTATTGAGCTGCATGAGCTGCTTGTAAATTTTGGAGATTAATCCTTTGTCAGTTGCTTCATTTGCAAATGTTTTCTCCCATTCTGAGGGTTGCCTTTTGGTCTTGATTATGGTTTCCTTTGCTGTGCAAAAGATTTTAAGTTTCATTAGGTCCCATTTGTTTATTTTTGTTTTTATTTCCATTACTCTAGGAGGTGGGTCAGAAAGGATCTTGCTGTGATTTATGTCATAGAGTGTTCTTCCTATGTTTTCCTCTAAGAGTTTGATAGTTTCTGGCCTTACATTTAGGTCTTTAATCCATTTTGAGCTTATTTTTGTGTATGGTGTTAGGGAGTGATCTAATCTCATACTTTTACATGTACCTGTCCAGTTTTCCCAGCACCATTTATTGAAGAGGCTGTCCTTTCTCCACTGTACATTCCTGCCTCCTTTATCAAAGATAAGGTGTCCATATGTGCGTGGGTTTATCTCTGGGCTTTCTATCCTGTTCCACTGATCTATCTTTCTGTTTTTGTGCCAGTACCATACTGTCTTGATTACTGTTGCTTTGTAGTATAGTCTGAAGTCAGGGAGCCTGATTCCTCCAGCTCCTTTTTTCGTTCTCAAGATTGCTTTGGCTATTCGGGGTCTTTTGTGTTTCAATACAAATTGCGAAATTTTTTGTTCTAGTTCTGTGAAAAACGCCAGTGGTAGTTTGATAGGGATTGCATTGAATCTGTAGATTGCTTTGGGTAGTAGAGTCATTTTCACAATGTTGATTCTTCCCATCCAAGAACATGGTATATCTCTCCATCTATTTGTATCATCTTTAATTTCTTTCATCAGTGTCTTATAATTTTCTGCATACAGGTCTTTCGTCTCCTTAGGTAGGTTTATTCCTAGATATTTTATTCTTTTTGTTGCAATGGTAAATGGGAGTGTTTTCTTGATTTCACTTTCAGATTTTTCATCATTAGTATATAGGAATGCCAGAGATTTCTGTGCATTAATTTTGTATCCTGCTACTTTACCAAATTCATTGATTAGCTCTAGTAGTTTTCTGGTAGCATCTTTAGGATTCTCTATGTATAGTATCATGTCATCTGCAAACAGTGACAGCTTTACTTCTTCTTTTCTGATTTGGATTCCTTTTATTTCCTTTCCTTCTCTGATTGCTGTGGCTAAAACTTCCAAAACTATGTTGAATAAGAGTGGTGAGAGTGGGCAACCTTGTCTTCTTCCTGATCTTAGTGGAAATGCTTTCAGTTTTTCACCATTGAGGATGATGTTGGCTGTGGGCTTGTCATATATGGCCTTTATTATGTTGAGGAAAGTTCCCTCTATGCCTACTTACTGCAGGGTTTTTATCATAAATGGGTGTTGAATTTTGTCGAAAGCTTTCTCTGCATCTATTGAGATGATCATATGGTTTTTCTCCTTCAGTTTGTTAATATGGTTTATCACATTGATAGATTTGCGTATATTGAAGAATCCTTGCATTCCTGAAATAAACCCCACTTGATCATGGTGTATGATCCTTTTAATGTGCTGTTGGATTCTGTTTGCTAGTATTTTGTTGAGGATTTTTGGATCTATGCTCATCAGTGACATTGGCCTGTAGTTTTCTTTCTTTGTGACATCCTTGTCTGGTTTTGGTATCAAGGTGATGGTGGCTTTGTAGAAGGAATTTGGGAGTGTTCCTCCCTCTGCTATATTTTGGAAGAGTTCGAGAAGGATAGGTGTTAGCTCTTCTCTAAACGTTTGATAGAATTCACCTGTGAAGCCATCTGGTCCTGGGCTTTTGTTTGTTGGAAGATTTTTAATCACAGTTTCAATTTCAGTACTTGTGTTTGGTCTGTTCATATTTTCTATTTCTTCCTGATTCAGTCTTGGCAGGTTGTGCAATTCTAAGAATTTGTCCATTTCTTCCAGATTGTCCATTTTATTGGCATAGAGTTGCTTGTAGTAATCTCTCATGATTTTTTTTATTTCTGCAGTGTCAGTTGTTACTTCTCCTTTTTCATTTCTAATTCTATTGATTTGAGTCCTCTCCTTTTTTTTCTTGATGAGTCTGGCTAGTGGTTTATCTATTTTGTTTATCTTCTCAAAGAACCAGCTTTTAATTTTATTGATCTTTGCTATTGTTTCCTTCATTTCTTTTTCATTTATTTCTGATGTGATTTTTATGATTTCTTTCCTTCTGCTAGCTTTGGGGTTTTTTTGTTCTTCTTTCTCTAATTGCTTGAGGTGCAAGGTTATGTTGTTTATTCGAGATGTTTCCTGCTTCTTAAGGTGGGCTTGTATTGCTATAAACTTCCCCCTTAGAACTGCTTTTGCTGCATCCCATAGGTTTTGGGTCATTGTGTCTCCATTGTCATTTGTTTCTAGGTATTTTTTTATTTCCTCTTTGATTTCTTCAGTGATCACTTCATTATTAAGTAGTGTATTGTTTAGCCTCCATGTGTTTGTATTTTTTACATATCTTTTCCTGTAATTGATATCTAGTCTCATGGCGTTGTGGTCAGAAAAGATACTTGATACAATTTCAGTTTTCTTAAATTTACCAAGGCTTGATTTGTGACCCAAGATATGATCTATCCTGGAGAATATTCCATGAGCACTTGAGAAAAATGTGTATTCTGTTGTTTTTGGATGGAGTGTCCTATAAATATCAATTAAGTCCATCTTGTTTAATGTATCAATTAAAGCTTGTGTTTCCTTATTTATTTTCATTTTGGATGATCTGTCCATGGGTGAAAGTGGGGTGTTAAAGTCCCCTACTATGAATGTGTTACTGTCGATCTCCCCTTTTATGGCTGTTAGTATTTGCCTTATGTATTGAGGTGCTCCTATGTTGGGTGCATAAATATTTACAATTGTTATATCTTCTTCTTGGATCGATCCCTTGATAATTATGTAGTGTCCTTCTTTGTCCCTTTTAATAGTCCTTATTTTAAAGTCTATTTTGTCTGATATGAGAATTGCTACTCCAGCTTTCTTTTGGTTTCCATTTGCATGGAATATCTTTTTCCATCCCCTTACTTTCAGTCTGTATGTGTCTCTAGGTCTGAAGTGGGTCTCTTGTAGACAGTATATATATGGGTCTTGTTTTTGTATCCATTCAGCCAATCTGTGTCTTTTGGTGGGAGCATTTAGTCCATTTACATTTAAGGTAATTATCGATATGTATGTTCCTATTCCCATTTTCTATATTGTTTTGGGTTTGTTATTATAGGTCTTTTCCTTCTCTTGTGTTTCTTGTCTAGAGAAGTTCCTTTAGCATTTGTTGTAAAGCTGGTTTGCTGGTGCTGAACTCTCTCAGCTTTTGCTTGTCTGTAAAGGTTTTAATTTCTCCATCAAATCTGAATGAGATCCTTGCTGGGTAGAGTAGTCTTGGTTGCAGGTTTTTCTCCTTCATCACTTTCAGTATGTCCTGCCACTCCCTTCTGGCTTGTAGGGTTTCTGCTGAGAGATCAGCTGTTAACCTTATGGGGATTCCCTTGTGTGTTATTTGTTCCTTTTCCCTTGCTGCTTTTAATATGCTTTCTTTGTATTTAATTTTTGACAGTTTGATTAATATGTGTCTTGGCGTGTTTCTCCTTGTATTTATCCTGTATGGGACTCTCTGTGCTTCCTGGACTTGATTAACTATTTCCTTTCCCATATTAGGGAAGTTTTCACCTATAATCTCTTCAAATATTTTCTCAGTCCCTTTCTTTTTTTCTTCTTCTTCTGGAACCCCTATAATTCGAATGTTGGTGTGTTTCATGTTGTCCCAGAGGTCTCTGAGACTGTCCTCAGTTCTTTTCATTCTTTTTTCTTTATTCTGCTCTGCAGTAGTTATTTCCACTACTTTATCTTCCAGGTCACTTATCCGTTCTTCTGCCTCAGTTATTCTGCTATTGATCCTATCTAGAGTACTTTTTATTTCATTTATTGCATTGTTCATCGTTGCTTGTTTCATCTTTAGTTCTTGTAGGTCCTTGTTAACTGTTTCTTGCATTTTGTCCATTCTACTTCCAAGATTTCGGATCATCCTTACTATCATTATTCTGAATTCTTTTTCAGGTAGATTGCCTATTTCCTCTTCATTTGTTAGGTCTGGTGCATTTTTATCTTGCTCCTTCATCTGCTGTGTGTTTTTCTGTCTTCTCATTTTGCTTATCTTACTGTGTTTGGGGTCTCCTTTTTGCAGGCTGCACGGTCGTAGTTCCCGTTGTTTTTGATGTCTGTCTCCAGTGGCTAAGGTTGTTTCAGTGGGTTGTGTAGGCTTCCTGGTGGAGGGGACTAGTGCCTGTGTTGTGCTGGATGAGGCTGGATCTTGTCTATCTAGTGGGCAGGTTCATGTCTGGTGGTGTGTTTTGGGGTGTGTGTGGCCTTATTATGATTTTAGGCAGCCTCTCTGCTAATGGGTGGGGTTGTGTTCCTGTTTTGCTAGTTGTTTGGCATAGGTTGTCCAGCACTGTGGCTTGCTGGTCGTTGAGTGAAGCTGGGTGCTGGTGTTAAGATGGAGGTCTCTGGGAGATTTCCACTGTTTAATATTATGTGGAGCTGGGAGGTCTCTTGTTGACCAGTGTCCTGAAGTTGGCTCTCCTACCTCAGAGGCAGAGCCCTGACTCCTGGGCTGGAGCACCAAGAGCCTTTCATCCACACGTCTCAGAATAAAAGGGAGAAAAAGTAGAGAGAATTAGTAGAAGTATGAGGAAAGAAAGAAGGAAAGGAGGAAAGGAAGGAAGGAAGAAAGAAGCAGAGAAGGAAAGAAAGGAGGGAGGGAGGGAGGAAGGAAGGAAAGGAAGGAAGGAGGGAAAGAAGGAGAAAATGTAGAGAGAATTAGTAGAAGTATGAGGAAAGAAAGAAGGAAAGGAGGAAAGGAAGGAAGGAAGAAAGAAGCAAAGAAGGAAAGAAAGGAGGGAGGGAGGGAGGAAGGAAGGAAGGAAGGAGGGAAAGAAGGAAAAAAGAAAGAAAGAAGATACAGTAAAAATAAAATAAAGTATAATATAGTTATTGAATTTAAAAATATTTAGAAAAAAAAAAAGGGACGGATAGAACCTTAGGACAAATGTTGTAAGCAAAGCTATACAGAGAAAATCTTACACAGAAGCATACACATACACGTTCACAAAAAGAGGTAAAGGGGGAAAAATCATAAATCTTGCTCTCAGAGACCACCTCCTCAATTTGGGGTGATTCGTTGTCTAAAGGAGGGAAGGAAGGAAGGAAAGAAAGAAAGAAAGAACGAAGGTAAAGTATAATAAAGTTATTACAATTAAAATTTATTAAGAAAAAAAATTTTTTTTTAAAAACCATGGACGGATAGAGCCCTAGGACAAATGGTGGAAGCAAGAGTATACAGACAAGATCTCACACAGAAGCATACACGTACACATTCACAAAAAGAGGAAAAGGGAAAAAAATCATAGATCTTGCTCCTAAATTACCCCTCTTCAATTTGGGATCATTCCTTGTCTATTCAGGTATTCCACAGATGCAGGGTATATCAAGTTGATTGTGGAGCTTTAATCCGCTGCTTCTGTGGCTGCTGGGAGAGATTTCCCTTTCTCTTTGTTCTCACAGCTCACAGGAGCTCAGCTTTGGCTTTGGCCCTGCCTCTGCGTGTAGGTCACTGGAGGGCGTCTGTTTTTTGCTCAGACAGGACAGGGTTAAAGAAGCCGCTGATTCGGGGCTCCGGCTCACTCAGGCCGGGGGTTGGGGGATGGGGGAAGGAGGGGCACTGCGTGCGGGGCCGGCCTGCGGCGGCAGAGGCGGCGTGACGTTGCGGCAGAGGCCGGCGTGACGTTGCACCAGCCTGAGACCTGCCGTGCGTACTCCCGGGGAAGTTGTCCCTGGATCCTGGGAACCTGGCAGTGGCGGGTTGCCCAGGCTCCGCGGAAGAGGGGTGTGGAGAGTGACCTGTGCTCGCACACAGGCCCCTTGGTGGCGGCAGCAGCAGCCTTAGCGTGTCCCGCCCGTCTCTGGGGCCCGCGGTTTTAGCCGCGGCTCGCGCCCGTCTCTGGGGTTCGCGCTTTTAGCCGCGGCTTGCGCCCGTCTCTGGAGTTCCTTTAAGCAGCGCTCTTAAACCCCTCTCCTCAAGCACCAGGAAACAAAGAGGGAAGAAAAAGTCTCTTGCCTCTTCGGCAGGTGCAGGCTTTTCCCCGAACTCCCTCCCGGCTAGTCGTGGTGCACTAACCCCTTCAGGCTATGTTCAAGCCGCCAACCCCAGTCCTCTCCCTGCTCTCCGTCCAAAACTGAATCCCGAGCCTCAGCTCCCAGCCCCGCCCGCCCCGGCGGGTGAGCAGACAAGCCTCTCGGGTTGGTGAGTGCCGGTCGGCACCGATCGTCTGTGCAGGAATCTCCCCGCTTTGCCCTCCGCACCCGTTGCTGTGCACCACTCCGCAGTCCCGAAGCTCCCCCCTCCGCCTCCCGCAGTCTCCGCCCGCGGAGGGGCTTCCTAGTGTGTGGAAACTTTTCCTCCTTCACAGCTCCCTCCCACTGGTGCAGGTGCCGTCCTTATTCTTTTGTCTCTGTTTTTTCTTTTGCCCTACCCAGGTACGTGGGGAGTTTCTTGCCTTTTGGGAGGTCTGAGGTCTTCTGCCAGCCTTCAGTAGGTGTTCTGTAGGAGTTGTTCCACGTGTAGATGTATTTCTGGTGTATCCGTGGGGAGGAAGGCGATCTCCGCCTCTTACTCTTCCGCCATCTTCCAACCCTCTCCTGGTTGTATAGTTCTTCTGCCAGTTTCCACTTCTGCTTAATTTCCCATGAGAATTGTTCCACATGTAGATGTATTTTCAATGTGTTTGTGGGGGGAGGTGAGCTCTGTGTCATCCTACTCCAACATCTTGATCCCCCTCCTCCTCCCGTTATTGATTTCTAGTTTCATGCTATTGTGGTCAGAGTAGATACTTGGTATAAGTTCAATCTTCTTGAATTTGCCAAGGCTTGTCTGTGGCCTAATATATGGTCTATTCTAGAAAATGTTCCATGTATGCTTGAAAAGAATGAGTGTTCTGTTGTTGTATAGACTGTTCTGTATATGTCTATTAGGTTCATTTGTCAATAGTGTTCAAATCTTGTTTCCTAACTGATTCTCTGTCTGGATAGTTTATCTATTGTTGAGAATGGGGTATTAAAATCCCCAACTATTATTGTATTGCTGGGTTTTTTTCTCATTTTAGTTTTGTTTCCATTTGGTTTATATATTTATTTAGGTGCTCTGTTGTTGGGTGCATAAATATTTGTAATATTTTTGTTTTACCCCTTTATCATTATATAATGACCTCGTTTCTTTTTACCATTTTTAGTTTGTAGTCTATTTTGTCTGATATGGTTACAGCTACCCTTGTTTTTTTAGGGTTACCATTTGCTTGTAATATCTTTTTCCATTCCTTCACTTTCAATCTATGTGTCTTTAAAGCTAAAGTGAGTATTTGTAAACTGTATATCACTGGATCTTGTTTTTTTTCTTTTTATCCATTCAGCTATTCTATGTCTTTTCATTGGAGAATTTAATCCATTTATGTTCAAAGTAATTTTCTTTTTGGTATTGCTCAAATGTTCCCAAGTGGCCTTTATTTCACAAAATTATTTTCATTAAAATTATTTCCTATACCACTTTTACTATATGATACTATTCAAATGAAAATCAGTCAGCAAATTTATAAATTATGCACTTTTAAGTCATCTACTTTGAGGCTGTACACATCAAACATCATCAGCACCCAAGCCTGAGTCAGTGAATTCCTAATGCTCTTCTTCCATTAACCTGGACTTGGACTTTCACATTTGGTCAGGTATCCGTTACACCAAAGCAGCCTCTGAACCATATGTTACCTGGCCCAGGTGGAAGCTTAGATTTTCTGTGTTCTTGTGTGGTTTCCTCAGCCTGTTACTAAATCAATTAGCCAGTCTCTGAAGACCATGGCCTACATGAGATGGTCTACTACTACTACTACATGAAGGATGATGGAACAACAACACAAAAAAAAATTCAAAAAATTTTAAGAAATAAGGTGAAAGTGAGAAAAACTTCTGCATGAGGCCTGTATTAATTTTCTATTGCTGCTTTAAATTACTACAGACTTAGTGGCTTAAAACGTCACAATTTTACCACCTTACAGCTCTACTGGTCTGAAGTCCAGTGGGCTTACCTTCAAAGTGAAGGTGTCAGCTGGGCTGTATTCCTTCAGGAGGCTCTAGGGGAGAATCAGTTTTCTTGCCTTTTCCAGCTTCTAGAGGTCACCTGCATTCCTTGGCTGGTGGTCCCTTCATCTTCAAACTAGTGACAGCTTGTTGAGTGTTTCTTGCCAGTCTCTTCACTCTTCTGTCCCCTCTTCTACTTCTAATCCTGGATTATCTGGGTAGGCCCAGTCTAATCATATTAAGGTCAGCCGATTAGCAAACTTAATTCCATCTGCTACCTTAAACTCCCTTTTGTTTTGTATCACAACATATTAACAGGCTCCAATGATTAGGACTTGAACGGTGGGGGGGGGCATGGGGGCATTATTCCAACCACAAACCTGAACTGTTCTAAGTTCACAGAGCTGAACACACAGTTTTTAAGGGGAGAACTGTGTCTACCTGGCAAATACTTTTGATGGGCCAGTCTAGTTACAGAAAGGTGGCCTCAGGGAGGGGCCTAGTGGGCTAAGGCAAAACAGCAGGAATCACCCTAAGGATTAAAAAAGTGGTTAAGAATCACGAGGTCTGGGGAATGGCTGGATAAAGGCAGTTACAAGGAGGGAAGGACCTTGCCATAGGAGGGGGGTTCAGTCAGTGAGCAACCCCCAAGGAAGAAACAGCCGACAATTTCGAGAACAGGGTTGTTACATATTCAGCTAAGACCTTGGCTGTGCTTAAATACCAGACCTCCCACCCTTCTCTCCCAGATTCTAAGTAAAAACCCAAAAACCGCCTTGTTCCAGTGGAGACAGGCTGTGTGCTACACGGAGTCAACTAATGAGGAAAAACATGGGAAACCACACCACAAAAACTTGCAGACAGCTTGAGGAGGGCCCAGGACATGGGGAAAAAGGGGGATAGGTGACTCAAGACAATGTTGTTTACTTTACAAAAGGACGGAGGCCCAGCTAACTGCAGGGCAGGAGCTGTCACTAGAGCAACAGTGGTCTGCACCTATGAGAGCAGCCGAGACAAGGCTAAGTTCAATCTGAGGACACTTGGCATCTTGCTGTCTTGGCTGCCCAGCCTTCTCTGCTTAGACCCTGCTTCAGGAACAGACTTTAATAAACCTTCCCAAGCCAAGTGGAACTCATTCACCCACACTGAGCTAGAAAGTCAAATCCTATCACACACAGACTGAAGATACTGAACAGCAAGCGGGGAAAGACCTGACCACCACACCCTAATGAGAGCTACCACTGTGGGGATAGGTCAGGGACAATCGCTCAGACACTCTCCGGAAGCATCTGGTAGATGGCGGAGCACAATCCTTCCTGACAGCCGAGCAGGCCCAAACTGTAGTGTGAACTCTCAGCAAGATAAAAATGATTAGAGAAGCACTGGTTGGTTCCTTTTACACTGGGCAAGTTCCTGTAGTGTGGATCAAGACTGGGAAAGGCTTATTCCCCTGTTGGAAGGGGATGTAACCTGAAGAGCTAATTCAAATGCAGAATCTTACCGTGTAGGCCTCTTCCGTTACGCATCTCAAGGTTGAATCCGTGAAAGGCCAAGTTCACCTTCTGTGGGAAGTGGCCCACCTGAATCACTGCTAACACAGACTTGTAGGACTCTAGACCTGGCTGATGCTTGTTGGTCAGGGCCCAGGCAGGCCTGCCTCACCTCTGCCCCATGGGGCAGTAGTGGACCCATGTTCATCTCACCAGCATCCAAACCTCAGTCTTCCTTCCTGACTGGCCTGAGAGTCTCCCTCCACATGCCACGGGCTGGCTCAAGAATGGGTACGTGACCCACTGCTGGGCAATGAGTTATGACAAAAGGGCTTCTGGAAGTTTCCTTCTTCTTCTTCCTCTGTAATGGTCTAGTATCTTGATACGCTGCCTGGAACTGCTACAGCCATCTTTCCACCAGCCTGATGAAGCCAACACTGAGGATGATGGAGCAGAGAGGAAACATTCGTTTCCTTCATGGGAAGCTGAATCAACCCCCCACAACAGGACAGCACTCCCTGCCACGTGTGAGACTGAATTTCCTGGCTGTCCAGGCCTGCCTGAGAGAGGATCTCTGTAGTAGGAGTTCAAGCCAAGTGGTGTGAAAAAGGCCCAATCACAACTGATATTTTGGGAAGTAAAATGCTAGGTGAATGCGGAGAAGGTGGTCACATGTCACTCCGGTGGCTATACCTGGAGCTTTGTGAGGCTGGCCGTAGCCTCAAGGCTTGGAAACACTTCGAAGGCTGATGAGGCAACGCCCTGTCCTCCCCACGTCTGTGCCTCCTGCCATTCGACCTCCTCCAGGGAAGTCGCCTGGGATTCTCCTCCTCGTGATTGAAAAGAATCCAATAAACACGTCCCTGGGAATTAATGTGCCTTCTGTTCACGTGGAGGACTAACCACCTGCTCTCTAAAATGCCTGTTCAGCATCCAGTTAAAGCAGAAAGATGAAATGCAAGCTTGCCACTGGGGATGGAAGGACGTCAGACGCAAAAGGCAAGATGGGTTTAGAAGCACATTTCCCAGCAGCAGAGGAAGCTCAGCCACATCTGCTTGGTGGCAATCCAGAGGCCTCTTTGCCTGTGGCTACTCCAAGAAGGGGGAGGGAAAATGAGCTTGCTTCTCCCTGTTTACATTAATCCTGCTTCCTGTTTGAGTTTTAGGCATGTAAAAAGCTTCTGTTTCCTCAGTTGAGACATTTTAATCCCCAATGAGTATTCTGGGTGAAATTCCCTAGAGGGGACATTCAGTGTGGTGAACAGTGACATCGGTCTTGGGGCACAAAATTGCACTTGGCACTCACTGGTTGGGTGACCCCAGGCAATGTTATTACTTCATTCCTGAACTTCAGTTTCCTCATCTATAAGATGGGGATAATAATAGCACCTGTTTCAGAATCATGAAGATTAAATACATTAATGCAAGGGAGACATATGTGCCTGGCACACAGTAAGCACTAGACGAGTGTGAGCTACTGCTATTGCTACTCACTGTCTTCAACAGGGATGGAAGCTTCACACAGAAAACAGTAGGTTTCAGCCACTCACATGTTCTCCTGGTTCCTGAAACGAGCTGCCCTCACCCCAGTTTGTCCAAGCACATCAACATAGTTGTCCTTTATCTCTGCAGGAGTTCGATTGGAGACAACTGTCCTATGGCTTTCATCTGCGTAACAGAACCGCTTTGGGGGACAAGACAGGAGAGTTTAACCTTCAAACTTGATCGACTTGGATGCATTCCTGTCAATATAAAAGATTCTGTCCGGAGCCGTGGAGAAGCCGAGGCCGGCCCTCCGGCTGTGCTTCCAGCTCATGGCCCGGTCGTAGTCCTGCTGTAGATTCTGCTGCAGGTTGTCGGCCACCTTCTTGCTGAGGGCTATGCTGGGCCCGCCGACCATGTTAGGGGGGCGACTGAATGAAGGGGACAGGTTTTTAAAGCCACCCATGAGTTTGAGAAATTTCAGTTTCTGTTCCTCATTTTCAAAGCCAGCAGTATCCCATTGGCCAAACTGAGTTCCCGTCTGCTTCCTGGTGTCAGAAGCTTCCGTCCTGCCCGACTCACGATCGATCTCTTCTTGCAAGGCCTTTCGCCTCACCTGGTCTATGTGCGCCTTGTCCATGTTGCCCTTCTTTTCCAACACTACCTCCAAGTCCGTGTCTGGCTGCTCCTCCCAAGGCTCTCCTGCTACTCTGCTCTCCTGCCTCTTCTTCTTCCTTTTCAGAGCTGGCTCCTCAGTGTCTGCCTGCTCTGCCTTTTTCTTGGACTTCATTTTCTTCTTCACAGGGGCCTTGGGGTCATCTCCTATTGGGATGTATTCTGGAGCTTCAACTTTGACTGACTTCTTTTTACTTCCTTTCCTACGGCTGCTCTCTACAGACCTGGAGAGCTCAGGGTGCCCCAGGGGGATATCTCCCTCCTGGTGGATTTTCTTTTTCTTCTTCAACTTCATGTTGTGTTCCCTGGGGCTCCCCTGCTTCCATTTCTGTCCCGAGGCTGCCTGCTCAGGGACGCCACCTTTCCCAGCTGAGTAAGTGTACAAAGCATCCCTGGCCTCACAGAACCAAGGGTCCCTGGCTGAGAAGGCTATAGCTCCCTGCGCCTTCTTCTCCTTCTTGTGTTTTTTGAGCTTCTTACCAGCTCTGGTCACCCCCTCACCCTGCCTGGGGTCTGGGGAAGTCTTCACCCTTGAGCCAGGGGACACGGACTTTCTCTTCTTCTTCTTTTCCCTACCGAGGGACTCAGATGGACCAAGTGCCTGCTTCCTGGGGCTGGGCGATGTCTCGATCCGTCTGGCACGTAACATGGTCTCAGGTTCTAGGGGCTCCTCGCAGACGGTGCTGTGACCCTTCTTTTTCTTCATTAGAGGCATTTCGGATGACTGCTCTTGGACCATATTCTTCGAGGGTGATGCGGCTCTTGTGGAACAAACCTCCATAAAATAACTGTCACTGTCTAAAACCGAGTATTGAGTCTCTGGTTCTTTAACTACCTTCTTTTTCTTCTTCTTCTTTTTCTCTGGGGGCCCAAGGCCCAGGTCTCCCTTGTGAGTCTTAGTGATCATTCCCGAAGGCCAAACTTCCCCACCTCCACGTGAGAGCCCACTCTGCCGTCCAAAGTAATTATTGATAGGTAAGGCTGTACTATTGTCATTTTGTTTCTTTGGTAGATTCATTGTTTCTTCTTATCCTGCTGGTTTCTTTCATGATTAGATGACTTTCATTATCTGTATTTTGACTTTTTATTATATTCTTTTTGTATAATTACTACATGACTTTTCCCCCCTTGGGTTATAATGAGGCTTATGTAAAATATCTTAAGATTATAATACCCTATTTTAAACTGATAACAACTTAACTTTGAGAGCATTCCTAAACTTTACAATTCTCCTTTCCTCCACATTTTAGGTTATTGATGTTGCAGTTCACATATGTTTTATATTGCATATCCAATAATGGATTACTGTAGTTATGGCTATTTTTTAACTTTTAAACTAGAGTTATAAGTGAATTATGCAAGATCATTACCACATTAGACAATCTGACTTTGACTATATATTCACCATTACCAGTAAATTTTACACTACCTTCATATGTTTTTACAATGTTAATTAGTATCCTTTTACTTCCATTCAAAGAACTCCCTTTAGGATTTCTTTCAAGGCTGTTCTAGTGGTGATGAACTCCTTAAGCTTTCATTTGTTTGGGTAAGCCTTTATTTTTTCTTTATTTCTGAAGGACAGCTTGGCTGGGCATAGTGTTCTTGGTTGATAATTTTTAGTATTTTGAATATATTATCACATACCTTTATTATAGTTTAATTTTTTTAATCATTTTTTTTTTCTTCTCATCCTCTGTCCCTTGCTATTTTTTGGGCATATCTATTCTTCCTTGGATACCCTGTAATTCATTGTCCATTCCTGAGATGTCTTTGTTTTTTCCTTCAGTTTTTGTCCTGAGTTTGTTTAGCATCCATTCATATTTTCCTCTTGTTTTTCCATTTCTATTTTCAGACTTCGAACTTTTGATTTATGCTGTTTTCTCATATCAGCGATTACTTGTTCAATGACATTAAATTCATTTTGGAAAGTCGTGTTAGTGTTTATGTGCCTCATATTTTTCATCTTTTAGGTTTTAATGCACCAAAGTATCTTGGTAATCATTTTCTGCTTTATAATTATTGGAATTTCTATTAGATGTTGAGTGTCTTTTGTCTTCTGTTCATGTTTATTTGTGTTACATTTTCCTGGAATAGCAATAGCAAAAGGGGAGTTTGGATGACTAACTCAGTTCCTTACTTCATGAGTGTTCTCTAATGTTGCTACAGGGAGTGAAGTTTTCTAAATAAACAGTTTAAAGTTTTTTTTTATTGCTGTTGTTGCTATCCTGTATTTTTCTTAGTTTCAATTCTATGTTGGTTTAGTAGGATATTTTATTTTTACTCACCTTCTTTCTTTCCTTTCATCATCAACAATTCAGGGCTATCTCCTTCTTCCAGGGAAGGAGTGCTACCCTTCTGTAATGGTTATCTATGGATGCATAATAAATCACCCCAAAACTTAATGGCTAAAAATAATATTTGCTTATGATTTTGTGAGTTAGCAGAGAAGAGCTCAGCTGGGACAGCTTGTCTATGCTTCACATGGTATCCACTGGGCTCACTCATGCCAATGCAATTTGGGATTGAAGATCCAAGATGGCTTTGGTAACCTCTGCTAGGATGACTGGAGGGCTGGGGACTTTCTCCTTGTGGCACTTTATCCTCCTTATGGCACTTTATCTTCCTAGTGGCACTTTATCCTCCTTGTGGCATTTTATCCTCCAGGAATTATCTCCTCTCAAGACCTTTCAACTTCATGTCCTTTTGTGTTCATGTAATTTCCAGTGGGGTAGCTTGACTTCTTCACATGGTGGCTCAGAGTTCCAACAGGTCACAAGTGCAAGCTGCAAGGACTCTTAAGGCCTAGCTTCAGAAGTTACATAGTCTCACTTCTTCCACAATCTATGTCTCACAGAAAGTCACAACAGGAACCTGGATTCAAAACTCCATCTCTTAGTGGGAAAAATGCAAAGTCACATTGCAAAAAAAAAAAAAAAAAGGCACAAGGGATGGAAGAGTTGTTATGGCCACCTCTGGAAATGTTTCTTAAGTGCTGGGAATTACTTCTCAAGACTGCTGCCTCTAGTTCCATATACTTCCTGAGCTCCTTCCTTTTGAGTCCTTAGTAGTTCCTTTTCAGATTTACCAGGGCTTAGATATATTTCCAGTATTTTCTGACTTGAGGTGAACCTTCTACCTCTGGAGCTGAATCCTAATTGACACTATATGTGTGCCACTACCACCATGACCCAATTCCACGTGTATTCACCTCTCTTCTTTGTATTTCCTACTAACTTCACTCTGTTCTGAGTTCCAGAACCAACTATGCTGATCTTAGATGATTATTTCCTCTTTAAAAATAAAGTTCGTAGAATTTTTCCCAGTTATGCTGCAAATTACCTAATTGTGGGGCTATAGGCCAACTTCAGAGAGAGAGAGAGGGAGACAGGGAGAGAGAGAGAGCGCGATTCAGATTTAAGCAGCTACCATTATCCTATCTAATCTTACAGTGAGACTCTCATAATTTCATAATTACAAATCTGAGATTGCAGTGTTGCCATTCTGTGTCTTTGAGAACACGTCACATATTGATATCTAAGTGCTACCTTAAACATTCTTATATATTCAAAATATATTTTAAAACTCTTATATTTAAGAACTAGGAAAAACTATATGCAGAATTCTCAGAACATCTTTGGTTTAGATGTCCCCTAAGGAAAACATTTTAATAAGAGAAAATTAAAATAAAAGCAAGAGATGGAAATATTTCCACTGAATGTTGTCTAGATTTTTGCTCAATGTATTAATATATTATTGCATTCCACTGAGCAGCACAAAATGCTTTCTAAGTCTTGGTCAGTCACTCGCCTGATAATGCCAAGGAAAAGAAATCTGCCAGATTCCTGAGAAAGGCTATTATTTGCCAGGATTGCTTATCTTTAAAAAAAACAGTCTTATAAGCATTTTAGTATTAAAGTAAACATTTTAAAACTTCACTTATGCTTTTTCCAAGACTAAATTGAGAAACATATAATACTTAGTATCTATCCCTAAACACTATATAAATTTTAAAGTTTCAAATCCTTTTTACTCATAAAACTTTGTTAGCAACCTAAATCCAAGATTTTAAGAATTTTCCCAACTGAATTAATTTTTCTTATTCCAAAAATGAAAATACAGTGCACACAGAAATTAGGTGGTGCTAAGTCAGTGGAGAAAGAATTTTTTTCCTTATTAAAGTCCTCCAGGTAGCAATTGAACATCTACTTAGTGGATTAAAGATAACCTTCTCTCTTTTCCTTGTCTAGGTATAGGTTTGGAGAATGTGTGGCCTTGGGAATAAAGGAAATTTGGCTAGCCTGTCTGGAATGTAGGGTATTACCTAGTTAGGTAGATGAAACATCCTTAATTGTTGACAATGATTTATTGTGTTTCATTAGGATTAAAAATCTCTCATTACTCAAGAAGCAGTATGTGAGTCAACAGCATTGACATCATCTGGGAGCTTGTTAGGAATATAGAATCTCAAGTCCTACAGAATCAGAATCTTCACTTTTAACAAGATCCACTGTTTACTCCTATGCACAATAAAATTTGAGAGTCATTGGCATAATCTGTTTTAGAAAGAGCTGACCCTATGGTTAAAACCATAAGAAAGGTATCTGTAAAAGCATGATTGCATTTAATCATAACTTATAAAAGTTTCCTATTTTTTCAAAATAATGAAGTCCACAAATTGAGTATCATTTAAAGAAAAGATACTGTTGACAATATGCAAAGGTCAGGAAGACAGCCTTTGCCTCTAAAGAACATTACAGACTAGAGCAGAGATAAAAAAAATATGGACATAATCTCAGTACAAGGCACTTAGGGATACTTTCTGTAAGAGAACGATGAACTTTTTATTTTTTTGCGGTACGCGGGCCTCTCACTGTTGTGGCCTCTCCCGTTGCGGAGCACAGGCTCTGGATGCGCAAGCTCAGCGGCCATGGCTCACAGGCCCAGCTGCTCCGCGGCATGTGGGATCCTCCCGGACCGGGGCACGAACCTGTGTCCCCTGGATCGGTAGGCAGACTCTCAACCACTGCGCCACAAGGGAAGCCCGAGAACTATGAACTATTAAGGAAGGACAGCCCTGAGAGAGATCAAGGAAGACTACATGTAGGAGTTAGACTTTGAGCCGGTATTTCAGGTATAAACAGAATTAAAACAAAGGGAATGATGGTGAGCAAAACCTTAACAGGCAGGAAAATGTAAGACATTTATCTAAAACACAGGGTACATATAAGGGAACATAAACAAAATCTAGAAAGGTAGGATAAGACCAGATACATTATAGGTTCCTTCCCAATTTCATACTCTCTTCTCATGGTAACAACCAATATCCCAATGTGTAGGGTATTTAAGCAGTTTGTGGTAAAGGAAATGGATTTTAAAACTAGACCAAAGTGGATTGAAACTTTAGCCTCACCTCTTATTAGATATGGGTCCTTGGCTAAATCACTTAAACACTCCAAGCCTCATTGAGCACTAGGTGTATTAATTCATGCATGTAGACTGTTTAGCACAGTGCCTGATACATAATAATTACTCCATAACATTATTTTCTCCTTGTGGGTTTTGACATCTTGTCAGTTATATCACCTGTCAAGTAGAGATGTAAAAATTTCAGATGTACCTTGGTCTTCAATATCTTTGCTCTGGAGTTATAGAAACCCCAAGTGGAAGTGGAAGAGAAGTAAAGAATGTATCACCATGTCTCTGGCAAAAGATATTGTAACAATTCCCTAAGCAAAAGTAATGTAAAATGCCTTAGGCCTTAGATATGGAATAATTTGATGTTAGATGTTGTAACTACAATAAGTATTAAGTGCCAAAGCTGATTTCATTTGTTCATCTGTGAAATGGGAATAAAGCCTACTTCTCAAGGTTGACGGAAGGATAAGATTACATATGTATATTTTTATATCATTCAACACAGGGCCTAGCACATAGTAAACATTCAGTAAATGATAGCTACGATCATAATGATGATGAGTACTATTATATCAATAAACTAGATAAGTAACATTTATTCCAGTTCTATCTGAGTACACCCCTTGTCAAGCTGCATAACAAAGCAGAATGGAACCTATAAGATTTGACAATGTTTAAACTTTTCTGTCTCCTTGAGCCCTGGAACTCCTTTAGCAGGGTCACCTTGGGAAGTTTCTTAAAATTCTTTGCTGCCTTGCCACTGAAACCATCCTTGACAAGACCATGAGCAGTCTCAGCAAATCCAGTGGCCAAGTCTTGGTCCTCATCTCACTGAACCTTTTGGCAACATTTGATAAAGTTGGTTGCACTCTCCCTGACACACTTCCTTAGCTTCAATGACATCACTTCCTTAGCTTCAATGACATCACTTCCTTTCTCTCCTTTATCTACACTGATTCCTGCTGATTGATTTCAGAGTCATGGCCTTCAATGTAATAATATACAGACATGTACAAAATGTACATCTCTAGCCCTGGCCTCTTCCTGAGCTACAGACTCATCTCACACACTGTCTCCAATTTACCAGCCTATTTCCTAGGGCTACTGTATCAAATTACCACAAACTTAGTGGCTTAAAATAACAGAAATTAATTGTCTCATAGATCTGGAGGACAGAAGTCTGAAATCAAGGTGTTGTCAAGGCTGCCTACCCTCCAAATGCCATAGGGGAAAATCCTTACTTGTCTCTTCCAGCTTCTGGAAACTCCAGGCATTCCTTAGCTTGTGGCTGCATAACTCCACTCTCTGCTTCCAATTTCATATGGCCTCCTCCCCTTCTTTCCTGTGTCTGTGGCTTTTCCTCTTCTGTCTCTTACAAGGACACTTGTCATTAGGTTTAGCGCATACCCAAATAATCCAGAATGAACTTATCTAGAGATCCTTAATTACATCTGCAAATACCCTTTTTCCAAATAAAGTCATATTCACAGGTTCCAGGGGTTAGGATGTAGACATATCTTTTTTAGGGGCCACCATTCAACCCCCTACACAACTCCTCTGTGAACTCTACTTTCAAATATGTCCAAAATCCAACCATTTTCTACCATCTTCACAGCTTCCAGTCTACTTGAAGCCACCATCATCTCTTGTCTAGACTTGGCACAACCACTTAACTTGTCTCCCTGCTTCTGCATAGTCTATTCTTTCTGCACAGCAACCAAAGTTGTCTTTTAAAATGTAAATAGAATGATATCTTTTCCCTCTTCAAACTTCTCCAGTACTTTCCCATCATACTTAAAACAAAATCCGAAGTCCTCACCAAAGGCCTCCAAGGCCTTGAAGGGTCTGGCCCCTGCCCACCACTCCAAACTCATCTCCTACCACCAGTCTCCCTGATCACTCTGCTTCAGCCACAGAGAGTTCTTGCTCTTTCTTGATTATACCAAGTGTGATCCCCTGGAATCAGGAACATCCTTCCTCCAAATCTCCACCAGGTTCTCTCCGTTACTTATTTCAGGTTGCTGCTCAAATAGCAAGTCTTTATTTTTATGTTTTTTCATTACATTCTCAGGACTTGTAACTGGAAGTTTATACCTTTTGATCAACTTCACTCATTTCACCCACCCCTACCCACCCCTACTGCCTCCATCACCACCAATCTGTTCCCTGTATCTGATATCAATGGTTTCTTTTTCTATATTCCACATTTAAGTGAGACCATACAGTATTTATGCCCGCAAGTTCCATACGTGTTGTCATAAATGGCAGAATTTCCTTTTTTATGGCTAAATATATTCCAGTGTTTGTGTATATATTTGTGTGTGTGTGTGTGTGTGTGTGTGTGTGTGTGTCTATGTCTATGCCACATTTTATTTATCCATTCATTCATCGATGGACACTTAGCTTGTTTCCACGTTTTGCCTGTTCTGAATAATGCTGCAATGAACATAGGTATGCAGATATCTTTTTGAAATAGTGATTTTGTTTTCTTTGAATAAATACCCAGAAGTAGAATTGTTGGATTAAAATGGTAGTTCTATTTTTAAACCTTTGAGCAACCTCCATACTGTCTTCCATAGTGGCTGTACCATTATACATTTCCACCAACATTGCACAAGTATTCCCTTCTCTCCACATCCTCGCAACACTTGTTATTTCTTGTCTTTTTGATGAATAGCTATGCTAACAGGTATGAAATGATATCTCATTATGGTTTTTGGTTTGCATTTCCCTCGTGATTAGTGATGTTGAGCACTTTTCATGTACCTGTTGGACATCTGTATGTCTTCTTTGGAAAAATGTCTATTCAGATCTTCTGCCCATTTTAAAATCAGATTGTTTGTGTTTTGTTTGTTTGTTTCTGCTATTGAGCTATATGAGTTCTTAATATCTTTTGGATATTAGCCCTTTGTCACATATATGATTTGCAAATATTTTTTCCCATTCCATAGGTTGCCCTTTCATTTCATCAATCGTTTCCTTTGCTGTGCAGAAGCTTTTTAGTTTGATGTAGTCCTGCTTCTTTATTTTTACTTTTTTTGCCTTTGCTTTTGGTGTCAAGTCCATGAAATCATTGCCAAGACTGATGTCAAGGATAGCATGTCTTAATGAGGCTCTCTCGGAACACTCTTTCTAAATAGTCTTGCCTGGGCACTCTCTATCACCTTATCCTGCTTTATTTTTCTATGTAGCACTAATCACTACTGGTGTTGTATGTGCCCTTTCTGCTCCTGTTTACTTCTCAAGGGATGGGGCATCGTCTTGTATACCTGTTTCTCCAGTACCTAACATCAGTCTCTGAAAGATCATAGAAACTTCAAAATTATTTGTTGAAGGAATGAATGAGAGGATAGTTCCTATAAAAGGCCAAAGAAGTGAGAGATTTTGGGGTAGAGGTGGAGGCATACTAATCTAAGACATACTTCTCTTTATGTATCTATTAACTTAATCTTGAACTTGCAAAACAGATATAAATAGGCAATGCTTCCCCTCATTTCTGCTTCTCATATTTGGAAATAACACAATGTATCTTAGACATTTGGTGTTGATTTGAACAATGAGAGTAAAATGAAAACTTGAGGCAATTATCTGATTCAAAATACAGGATATTTGTAATTTCAACTATCTGAATATTCAGAATGTTTTCAGGAGGGTTAAAATATCTCAAAAGCAGCTTGAGCTGCCTCATAAATACTACCTTGAAAAAGAGCATGTATTAATTAACATACTCTTTCACCTCTCTCTCTTTTTTTTTGTCTTTTACCAGTTTCCTTTCATCCAGGATTCAGGCATTGCAAAGGAGGGTCTCCTTCCTGTTTAAAAGAATTTACATTATATTTCCATTCCCACTAAAAGCTGCTATCCTGAGGTTATGTAACGTGCAGTTAGGAGCTGAGTCAACACATGGCTGCAGGCAGCCTAGTGTTTAATATGGACACAAAACCTGGCATTTAACAAAATCTTACTTGTAATTTTCCCTGCTCACAGGGAAAAATTAGTCTGTAACAGGGCAACCAGTGCTTTTATTGTAGGTCAACTGAAATTTTCTCTGTCCTTGCAGTGATATTTTGATGGTGGTTCTGTGCTAGATAGATAAAAAGAAGTCATGAGCCGAGATGAGGATGGCAAAGCGAAGGATGTGCACCCCTACCCACCACCACCCACAGAGCAGTGGGTCTCAGGAGAGAGTACAGCCATCTGAACTCAGTTCCAACTGTAGGGTTGTTGTTTTTTTCTGTTGATAAGTAATTTTTTAAACTTTATAAGAAAATTTTTTACATAATTCTAAAGACAGGATCCAGATTTCAAAGATATCATGTACCTACAATGGGCCTCAAAATACCCAGACCCTGGGGTGCATCTTTGGTCTCCTCTGTGGGAAGGAGTGTTTCCATGGAGACATCGGAGTACCACTGGAAAAAGCACTGTGTTCCAGAAGCTTTGGTCTAGAGTATAATTTGTACCTGAAACAAATTTCCATTTTGAATGGTTATTCCATGTGAGTTAGAGTTTATAGTAAGTTTAAAAATACCCACCTGGTATCTGCAACTGAAAAACAATTAAAATCAGAAGAAGTGACCCTTTTTTTTTTTTTGCGGTATGCGGGCCTCTCACTGTTGTGGCATGTCGCGTTGTAGAGCACAGGCTCCGGACGCGCAGGCTCAGTGGCCGTGGTTCACGGGCCCAGCCGCTCCGCGGCACGTGGGACCCTCCCGGACCGGGGCACGAACCGTGTCCCCTGCATCGACAGGCGGACTCTCAATCACTGCGCCACCAGGGAAGCCCAAGAAGTAACCTATTATCAAGAGGTATTTTAGATATCTTAGAGCTTGTAGATACACCCAGAGATTCATAAACAGTTCTTTTTAAGAATCCTAGTCTTCATCACATTGGAAAAGGAGTTTAAATCTAATGTTGGACTCTGGCATTTTCTCCAATATAAAGAGAATATTTAGTCAGTGTTTAAAATACTTGGAATTTTAAGTGTTTTTTCCTATCATTTTTTTCATAAACTTTTGGTCATTTCATCGTTTCTTCATTTACTGTTAAGTGTTATGTTAATTGAATGGGTGCATTACATACTTTTAGTGGTTGTGATTTATTATTATATAACCTAATTGTAAATTTGTAACCCATTAGTTTGATGGAATTAAGTAGATCCGTATTCCTCAAAATTATACTGATTTACAGAAACTGCTGTCTGAACAAGTTTGAGAACAATTTATTAAGTCCAGTCAACTTGTTTTATGATTAAACCCAGATGTTATAAGATGTCAGAAATGATATAAAACCATATGTTAGAAATAAGTTCACAGAAAAAAAAAGATAAGACTAGAACCTAGGTCTTCCACATCATCGTAATCTTTCTTTCATTGCACTTGATATTTTTGTGGACCACAGAGATTCTTATGCTAGATGTCAAACTTATAATGCATTATAACCTTTTGTGCATAGAAAAATGGAAAACATATATATACAGCTACATTTGCCCTAAGAAATAGCTGTGCTTTCTCTTGGGAGTTTGCAGGTAAAATGTAAACACAGTTTAGACCTGGCAGCCCACTACTAAGAATCAAAATAAAGCAAATATAACCATTCATGGCCACAAGAAGAAAAGAACATTCTCACATCCACAAGTGTCCACATGTGCCATGACATTTGTCTAAAAGAATAATCAAGGCAGCCAGGGAAGAAAGAAGGTAAAAACAGACAGCTCTGAAGGAGCAAAAGGAGACCAATGAATTCTTTAGTTTCCCAAATTAGAGAAATTAATTTCTGATTCTCAGAGGTGAAGGATGTCTATGCAGAATTTTGGAGCATATAACAAAGATAAGGATCAGAGATGGCCTAAAGCCTACCCTCATCTTGATCTCTAGGTCACACTTGGGAACTTTCTTCCAGCAACTAAACAGGGGGAAAGAACTAGCTGCAGTGGACACAGTGTTTGCCTGTGGTCAACGCTCCCACTGGGAGCAAACTAAGGAATCAGATCACCTGGCTTTTTCTGAGAACTGCTAGCTTTCCAGGTGTAGGCAATTCAGCTCCTAAGCCTTCTATTTCTACATCTGGAGAAAAAGTGTGTTTTTTAAAACAAACATCTCTTCCGGCTCTATAATCTAGAAAGAGACCAAAAGAACCTCTTCTCATCTCTCTTCCCAAAAGATATTTTATCAACTTTTGCCTGAAGACAGCAAAATCTATTGTTTACTGAATTCAGATAATCAGTCAGTGTTTAAGAATAGTGAACATACTCATGTCTCTGTTAATGAAAAAGATAATTCCAAATATATATTTATTGGTCAGAAATTCAATTACCAGAGGTAAAATACTACTAGATTATACTACTTTCTAGGGGTTCAGAAAAGTTGCATTAAATACTAATTGAATTAATATCAAGTGTTTTGGGAAACAGAAAATATGAGTTGGCAATCATAGGGTGGAGAGATGGGTTACATTGTGTAAAGGAGTGTCTGTATTATGTGCAATAACAGCTGACATTTATTCAGTGTCTATAATGTAAAGGCTTTACATACATTCCCTCTGTCTCAAGCCAGAAAGTATGTATTGTTTTCTTTTCAGCTGAAAAACCAAGTCTCATAACCCAGCTCAAGCCAGGTTTGTGTGGCTCCCAAAACTCTTTCCATCTCGCCACCCTGCCTCCCTGCTCAGATGGGAAGTGGGAAAGAGGCTGGGAATAGATCTAAAAAGAAGATAGAGCTATGGTGGGAAAAGAAGACTCCAAATTTCAAAACCCAAGGAAAACAGACACTTTTACTCTCTGAACCCCCTGGGAATTGATATCTAAGTGTACAAATGTGATTCAGTGACTCTTGTCAGCTCCACCAAAGGTCTACCTGATTATAGATGTCCAACATAGATTGTATAGAATTAAAAATTAAAGGCATAAAAGGGAAATAAAGGTCAATATTTGAATGAAGGATATCAGAATCTTTCCTATTTTAGAAAAGTAGAGGAAATCATAAAAAAGGCAATGAATTTTTTAAAAAGTTGATTCAAGAAAATGTACAAATGGAAGATAAAATTTGGAAATCGCAACTTTGTCTAGTTCAAACTTGTGAACCTTCAGCTGGGGGTGGCTACTTGAACCTATACAGGGCTTTGACCCTTCAGGCCCGTGGATTGTGCAACTTTGATTAAATAATGTATTGATTTTTGAGTTGAACTATTTTTAAAACTTTTTGATAAATGAATTTCATTCCTAAAAGATCTATTAATCAGGGTCTCACTGTATTCCCAATGTACTTGGAACTGTGGGGAATATTAAAAGAGTGATCAGAAATTAAATGCAGTTCTTTCTTCTGCTGTGGGAAGAATTGAACTCCTGTGATTACATAATCTTTGCTTTTCTCACATAGGGGACTCAGCTCTGATAAAATTCTGAATAACAGTTCAGTATGTTTGAGAATCCAAAGACAATATTAAAATGAAGTCTACTTAACCCCCCTCTCCTTGAATTATTATTGGAATAATTAATTTCTATTGAGACTAAAGGCCAAAAGGGAATAGTTGGTACAGTTCTGTACACATTGGTGAAAATTTTATTTATTTATGATTCATTGGTATGCATTGCTTAAAGATGTGATAAATAAAAAATAAAGTCAGTAAAAACATCTTTAAAGCTTCCTTTCATTCCTCCATTTAGTTTCTTTCTATACTAAAAATAGCAATAATTATATATTCCTACTTCTCTCTCCATCTGATCTGAGAAGATGTTTAGAATGTGTTCCATAAAAGTAAGAAGTGTTAAGATTAATAATTTAAACTTAGAATGTTTTCAGTAATTTTGCCTTTCACAAAAAATAAATAAATAAAAATCTCAAAAAAACCCGCCTTCCATCTAACTAACAGCTCATTACTGTCAGGAATCTATACATGTCTTCATTTTGTTTTTTGTATTTTGTCCATCACAAAATTTACTAACCTAAGAGGCAGGCCTGAGAGAAGTAAAATGAGAGAAGGAGATTCTTGCCAGCCACTTGGGCTCTCAAGACTAGAGCAATGGTAAGATCCTCTTTCACCATTTAAGATCAGAGATCCCTGAAGGGAGAATATATTAACAGTTATTTTAATACCTCAGTGACTAACAGCGTAGTGGGACTGGTCAGCAATCAGCTAAGAGCTGGCTGGGGTCTAGAGACTGAAACCCAAATGTGTGTGACTTTTAGCTATTCAGAAGGACTGTGATGAAAAATGGCAAAGCTGGAAATTCAGGAAGCATTTGGCCATGTTTTACTCCACTTTGTTTCAAAGAATAGTGTCTTTTGACATGTATACACTGCTATATTTAAAATAGATAACCAATGAGGACCTACCATATAGCACAGGGAACACTGTTCAATATTCTGTAATAACATAAATAGGAAAATAATTTGAAAAAGAATTGACACATGTATATGTGTGACTGAATCACTTTGCTGGACACCTGAAACTAACACAACATTGTTAATCAACTATGCTCCAATATAAAATGAAAATTAAAAAAAAAGAATAGTATCTTTGTGGATTTAATAAAAAAGCAAGACTTAGTTCCAAATCCAACAAATTTTATTGAACACTTTCCATATGCCACATCCTGGGCTTGTGTTTTCAAATACATTAGCCCATTTAATTCTTAAAAGAAATATTTGAACATGTATTAAGATGATAGGGGCTTAATGGTAAAGTAGAATGGGATAAAACTGTAAGACAAGCATGTGAATGGCTATGTAGACAGGGAATGAAAAATTTAGGTTTGGGTGCGTATATGGTCATAAACCAGACAATCCTGTTTAACTCAATATACCCTAACCCTGCATATAGATTTTCCTCTTGTTCCTCTCTCTAATTGATCAGGGTTTGTCAAACTTTAGTATTCACAAGAGTTTCCATATACAAAACCACATTTACAGGCATACCTTGTTTGATTGTGCTTTGCTTTATTATGTTTTGCAGATTTGTTTTTACAAATTGAAGATCTGTGGCAACCTTTCATTGAACAACTCTATTGGCACCACTTTTCCAACAAAATTGTTTTTAGCGAAGGTATGTACATTATGTTTTTAGACATAATGTTATTGCACACTTAAAAGACTACAATATAGTGTTAATATAACTTTTATATACACTGGGAAACCAAAAAATTCATGTGACTTGCTTTATTGCAATATTCACTATATTGAGGTAGTCTGGAACAGAACCCACAAATATATATGAGGCATGGCTGTAGTGTATTTGCTACTTGCCCCTCCATAAAACTGTGAACATCATGGGTGAGAAGAGGAAGGGAATGCATACATACTGAGCTAGGCATCATATAAGCAGCATCTAATACTATGCTCTTCTGACAGTTGTTACTTCCTTGTCAACTGGAGGTCAGAACATGTATTTCGTTGCCCAGTTCACGTCACTATTGACATAGCAGGAATTTGAACCAAGGCCAGATTCAAACAAAAGCCCAAACTCTTTCTGTTTTCCACTTTTCCTAGGCAAATATATACTGGTCTTGGAAACATGTCTTCAATAAAAGAAAGGAAAAGTGATATGCTTGGTGACAGGAAGTCATCAGTAGGTGTTGCATAAAAACACAATACATCAAATTAAACCTCACCACCTCACGATTTTGCCTTAAGCGGTCTTCACTATTAACAGTCATCTCATGTGACACCTTTGGATGAGGGTTTGCTCTGGGTAGGTTTCCTATGTATAAAATATCAACAGCCAAAGATGGATGTATGGAATCACCTCACTCACTATATTCCTCAAAAAAACACAATAAGCTATTATAATAATCATGCATTTTTTTCTTTGCTTCTTAGCAGGCCAAATCAGAGTTTTGTGTGTTTATGTGCATATGTGTTTAATCACAGTAGTAATTGTGCTATTAAATAGATAGTAGCAACTGTGTTTTCATATTATTTCAGTTAAGATGGAAAAACACCCACACCAGTAGAAGTCTTCTAAAATATTAAACTTTGATTTTAAATTTCCATACTGTAGAGTTAAAAGAGAAATTTTAAGAGAGGATAGTAAAATCATGACTCTCTTAAAGATATAAAATGGACATATCAAAAGATTTTATTTAATTCATTAAATAAAAAGGGAACCAGATCAATGTTGCAGCTTGTTCAAAGGAGAAGTCAGACCCATTAAATTATATGAAGTAAGGGAATGTTGAAATTAACTTACAAATGGATCCAAAGTGGCTTTTTCCACGGGTAGAATTAGAAGAATTATATGGTTATCAGCTATTTACAATTTAGAGAGTTGTAAAATAGTTCAAAAGCAATGAAAGGTGCAGAGTCCTTTACAGAATCAGATCTCCTGGAGGCTCCAGCATTCCACTGAAAGGATATCTAGTAGTTTCTTTAGTTTATTCCAAAGTCTTAAATTATTCCTTACAGAAAGTACCTGATAATTCCTATAAAATCTATTTTCTAAAATAACAATTTTTAAAAAGAAGAGCAATTATTTTAAAAACATCCTGTTTATGCCTAACCATGTTGTCGTGTTTCCTGGTTTCCTCTGGCAGCTGAAAAGTACACTAAATAGTTAGACAGTGTTCATGAAGGGTACTTGTTTAATGCCTACTTAGACATTATTGTGTCAAAATTTGTTTTCAGAGCCCTTCTTGCACTTGCATAGAAATGTATGAGAAGACCTGAACAGGGCAGGTAAGGAGCCAGAAAACAATATTGGGTACGGTGTTAAAACAACATGGGTTGGGGTGGTGGTGGGGAGCAAGATTCCAAGTCCACACCTGTGGCTTAAATTCACTGAAAAGACACAATTTAATAGATGTGTGCATAAAGAGAATATGGTGGTGTTTCCCAAAGAATTGTTGAGGAACATCTACCTTTTGGGGGTGAATAAGATGATTTGCAGGTACACATACCTACAGAGCCTCAAAGCATTAATTCACATAGTGATTCAGTTCTAGGAAAGCTTTAGAAATGAAATGATGTTAGATGTCCTGACAGAAAAAATAGACCAACTTACAGTGCCAACATTGAGGATCAAGTAGGATTGGTTGGATGGGTGTGGATATCAAATGATAGACAGAGTGTGTATGTGGGGGGGATGGTGTGTGTGTGTGCATACATGTTCATGGGAGAGAGAAAGAGGGAGTGTGCACAACAGAAGGCTTACTGATGCAAACCTGTGGCCTGATTACCCATAATAGAAAAAAATATTCCTGTTACCCTTAAAGTTGTCTTTCCCTCAATACAAAGAATAGATTATACCCACAAAATAGACTCACAGAAATGGAAAACAAACTTATGGTTACCAAAGGGGAAAGGGGGGAGGAAGAGATAAATTAGGAGTTTGGGGTTAAAATATACACACTACTATATATGAAATAGATAACCAACAAGGACCTACTGTATAGCACAGGGAACTATACTCAATATCTTGTAAAAACTTATAATAGAAAAGAATCTAAAAAGGAATATATATATATATATATATATATATATATCTGACTCACTTTGCTGTACACCTGTAACTAACACAACATTGTAAATCAACTATATTTCAAGAAAAAATTTAAAAATAAATTCACATTTGCTAATATATATAATTTTAATAATTTATATATAATTTTTAGTTTTATATAATTTTAACATATATATATATATATATACACACACATAAACACATACCCATAGACCCTACCCACCAATCAGAACAGTCAAGCATATATATGCAAGAGGCAGGAACATTGTATTATATTTATAGGCTTCTTTTTTATAGAAGTTTCAAAAATCAAAACACATAGCTATTTCAAGATGGCACAGTGGTTATATTTCATCATTTGGCTTTTTTGTCTAACAATCTTTCTTTTTTTGTACTGTATGCCTTTGAGTAATTCTATTCAAATCTGTACATTTCTGTAGCAGTTTCTACTCAATCTGTGTAAAATGACACACCTTTGGATTATACTTCTTCCTGAAGAATTATCAAAAACATTGGTATTGAATTTATTTTCACCCACCAAAATACAGCACCTGCTATGCTGTCCCTCTGCTATTGAGTTGTTTCTGTGAATGCCATGTTTAGTAGACTAATCTTAGTTTCATTTATCTAAAGTAATAAGTGAGAGACAATGTGATTTTTCCCACAATGCCTATTTTAATATAGTAGAAATCTGAAGAATAATCATGTGGGCAAGTGAAATCTAGACTATGTATTGTATTCAGACTAGCAAAAATTGATAAGTTCCCCTAATTAAGGCCTTCCTTAAAAATTAACATTGGGATGTTTTAATAATGAATTCTAAGACCCTAACCGTAACCTAAGAAATAGAATGTTGTCCAAGAAATAGAAAACAAAAGGAGCAAATGAGTACTTTTCTAAATGCTAATAGCACAGTCTGCCAGTTTCATCTGGGGTCATTTCCATCAAGTATTTGAATAAATGGCCTAGAAGAAGAAAAACACAATAAAGCATAATTTCCATAGGCTCGAGGATGACATTGTCCTGGTAAAGGACTAAAAAATGCAAATAGATAGACCATGAAGCTAAAATAATCTTTATGAGAGGAAGTCAATGGATGTCAAATAATTAACAAGTGCCTTTTTGGTTTAGACATTATTCTAAATGCTAAAAATATGGAACAGTAGAAGATGTGCCATCATAATTATCTGTAAATTTCACAGTGACTGTGATAGTCCCACCTTGACTTCATCTTAGTAAATGGTAACTATAATAGTGTGCTTTTGATATTGTAGGTTACATAGAGGCTTTTTGGTAGTACAGGAGTTAATACTGTGGTATCTATGATCCTCTCTAGAAGAAGATACCAAAGACAAAATAGCCATTACTATGAAACAAAAGTAGCAGGTAAATGAAATCATTAAAAGATTCATATTAAAGATTGGAAGGGAAAGTTTCTAAGTCTCTATATTTTTTAAAAAGGCTTTTAACTGATATATACAGCAACCCAAGTAAGCTCTAAGTAATATAATGGCAACCTGATGGAGACAAAAATGTAGAGGAATAAGGGGTGCTGTGAGAGGTGAAATAGTTGAAGAGTATGAAAGAAATACACAAGATTGCTAACACCTATGTGACTATGAGTTGTTTCTATCATGTTGAAAGCAAAGTATATGGTAGTGATAATCTTTTAATTGGTCAGAATAGAGTGAAAACAAGAGGCCAGCATATCTTTAGTTGTGCATATTTGCCCAATACCAAAGAAATTTGAGTGAGCTGCCTTTGTGGATGGCTATTGAGCAGTGAGAATATCAAGAAACATGGTTTCCCAAAGCTACAGACTGCCCTGACCCCAAATGGATAAGTGAGCCATGGAGCAGTGAGTTTCCTAGAGCCTATCTTTTCTCAATTCTCTCTTGATAGAACAAGCCTCTCTTCCTATTTCTCTTCTCTAGAAGAAGGGTTCCACGAAGTATTCCACAAAGCTGGCTTTATTCTGATTTCTGTGATAAGCCTGTGCCATGTTTTGTCATATATTCACTAGAAACACTAGAGGGTAAAAACAAACAAACAAAAATGCCCTCAGTTTGCCTATTCTGACAACAATGGTAGATAAATGATTTTTCTTACTGTCCATGGCATGGCCTATGTTAAATCTGTTGCTGATTTCTTTCCTATTGCTTTCCATGACGTTACACTGTTTTTCCCCTTTCTCTTCTCTGTTTACTCCATTTCATTTTTGTGGAGTTCTCTCCTCTTATCATGAGTCATAAATTGTTTTCTCTCAGGGTTTTCCCTGAGCAATTTTGTCACTTGGAATTCACTGCAGAAAACACAGTTTTCTCTAGCTAGTGTAAGCAGTAAGGGATTTGCTACAGGGTATTAAATTACCTACAGAGTCATTGGGAAAGTCTAAGAAACAGACTCAAGGTTGAACTTTCAGGAACATCTTCAAGGACACAAAACAAAAGACTGTCCCTTAAACCAGGAAGCCATTTGTCAAATTGTGAAGGTGCCACTGGTTCATCTACTGACTCCAGAATGGGAAAGATGCCACTTCCAGATGGTTCTTAAAACTGAAGCAGCATACACAGCAGCAGAATTACCCTCACTTTACATTTACTTTCTAAATCTCACATAGGGACATCCAACTGGTAGAATCCAAATCGTATCCAGAATCCTAAATGCAAAGGAGTATGGAAAATGTAGTTTTGGCCTTCTAGCCTCTGAAGTAAGGATCGCATATTAGAAGAGAATGAGTTGGATCTATATTCCATTGGTTACTCAATACCCAGATACATTCTTCCATCCACACTTAAATGCTAGCAACAATTCAATAGCAAACAAACAAACATATAGCCTAAACAGATAATTTAAAAGTGGGCAGAGGACCCAAATAGACATTTCTAAAAGGAAGACATATAAATGGCCAATAGGTATATGAAAGTGCTCAAATCACTAATTATCAGGGAAATGCAAATCAAAACCACAATGAGTTATTACCTCTTGGTAGAATGTTTATTATCAAAAAGACAAAAGATAAAAATTATTGACAAGGATGCAGAAAAAAAGAATCCTTGTGCACTGTTGGTACAGCCATTATGGAGAGCAGTACAGAGGGTCCTCAAAAAATTAAAAATTCTACCATATGATCCAGTAATATATACCCCTTCTGAGTATATGTCCAAAAGGAATGAAAGCAGTATCTTGAAGTGATATCTGCACTTTCATATTCATTGCAGCATTATTCACAATAGCAAAGATATGGAATTAGCCTAAGCGTTAACTGAAAAACCAGTGTGGAGGAGACAGGCCCCCTTGCCTGCCGGAAAATCCACTAAGTCAGACAAAAGTGCTGGAGAAACCTAGAATCTACTCATGAGAATTGCACATCTGCTAGCTTGCTGACAATCAGGACAGAAAGAGCCTTGCACTGGGAGTTTCCACCTTGCCACCCTTCACAATCAAAGGGGGCAAACACCCCAGCTCTGCTTATTCCACACTGCAAAAAGATCTGGCAGATACTTTGCTTAGCTGTGCATAGACAGACCGGGGTGCCTGGGGTGTGATGTGGACAGGGTCTCAGAGACCATTGTCTGTACCTGCAAAGGGTGGTGGGTGTAGCAACATGAATGTTGTCAAAATGCACGTGAACAGCTTGACAGGAGTGCATGGTGGCTAAGCACTGAATCTCTGGTAGACAGGCCCTGGGAGGGGATTCATCTAGCTACACAGAGACAACATGGAGGGCCTAGGCTGTGGTCCAGGTGGAGTGGTGATGACTATTGTCAGCACACTGAGGAGTACTCAGGGGTTAGGTCTATTAAGATTATTAATAGAAAGGCAGATCACTGTAACAAGGAACTAGAAACTATACAGATGAACTGATCAAAATTAGACAATTAGGGGCTTCCCTGGTGGCACAGTGGTTAAGAATCCTCCCGCCAATGCAGGGGACACAGGTTCGAGCCCTGGTCCAGAAAGATTGCACATGCTGCAGAGCAACTAAGCCTGTGCTCCACAACTACTGAAGCCTGTGTGTCACAGATCCCTCAGGCTGCAACTACTGAAACCTGTGTGCCATAACTACTGAAGCCTGTGCTCCTAGAGCCCATGCTCCACAACAAGAGAAGCCATCGCAATGAGAAGCCCGCACACCACAAGGAAGAGTAGCTCCTACTTGCTGCAACTAAAGAAAGCCAGAGCACACAACAAAGACCCAATGCAGTCAAGGAAAAAAAAATTAGACAATTAAATTGCTGAGATAAAATCCAGTTTAGAAGCAATGAATAGTCAATTAAATGACAAGAAGGCATAATGAATAACAGATCTGGAAAATAGAATAATGGAAACCACCCCATCAGAACAGTAGACAGAAAGGCAAATTTTAAAAAATGAAAGCAACATATGAGATCTATGGGATAATATAAAATGTGCCAACATATGCATAGTAGGGGTTCCAGAAGGAGAAGAGAGAGCGAGAAAGGGATCAAAATGTATTTGAAGATATTATGGATGAAAACTTCCCAAACCTAAAGAAGGAAACAGATATCCAGGTACAGGAAGCACAGAGGGTCCCAAATAAATGAACCCAAACAGACACACACCAAGACATATCATAATTAAAATGGCAAAAGTGAAAGATAAAGAGAGGGTTCTAAAGGTAGCAAGAGAAAAACAGTCAATTACAAGGGTAGCCCCATAAGTCTATCAGCTGACTTCTCTGCAGAAATGTTGCAGGCCAGAAGGGAGTTGCATGTCATATTCAAAGTCCTGAAAGGGGAAAGCCTGCAAGATTATCCTTTAGAATAGAAGGAGAGACAATGAATTTCTCAGACAAGCAAATACTAAACCTACCCTAAAAGAATTATTAAGCAATCTCCTCTAAATAGAAAAGAAGAAAAAAAATAGAAGAGAAAAAAGGATCTATGGGAAAGGGAAAATCACAGTAAGAAAGGCAAATATATAAGAGGATTGAAGATTACTTAAATAAGCCAGTACATAGTTTTTAAAACAGTCAAAAAATTGTAAAAGTAATTATTACCATAACACACAGCAAAAGGGTAGGAATGAAGATGTAAAATAGGACATCAGAATCACAAAACTTTGGGGAGGAGAGTATAAAAATGTAGATCTGTTACACTGTGTTTGAACTTAATGACTACCAGTGTAAAGCAAGTAGGTATAGTTATGTGCCAACATAATAGAACTCCATGGTCCAGAAATAAAAAATATACATAGATTCACAAAAACCAAAAAGAAGAGAACACAGGGATTACAAAAGAAAATCATCAAACCACAAAAGGAAAAATAAGAAATGAACAAAGAAGAACTACAAAAACATCTGGAAAACGATGATTAAAATGGCAATAAGTACATATCTATCAATAATAACTTTAAAGGTTAATGGACTAAAAGCTTCAATCAAAAGACACAGAGTGGCAGATTGGATTAAAAAAAAAAAAAGAACCTGCAATATGTTGCCTATAAGAGACTTCAGGGCAAAAGACCAACACAACTTAAAGTGAGGGGATGGAAAAATATATTTCATACAAATGGAAATGACAAGAAAGCAGGAATATAGCACTACTTATATCAGACAAAATAGACTTTAAAACAAAGGCCATGAAGAAAGACAAGGACATTATATAATGATTTAGGGATCAATATAAGAAGATATTACACTCATTAACATATATGCCCCCAATATAGGAGTACCAAAATATATAAAACAAATACTAACAGACATAAAGGGAGAAACCAACTATAATACAATAGTGGTAGGAGACTTTAACACCCCACTGACATCAATGGATAGATCATCCAAACAGAAAATCGATAAGGCAACATAGGTCCTAAATGACACAATATACCAATTGGACTTAGTTGATGTATACACTACATCCCCCCAAACCAGAATACACATTCTTCTCAAGCACACATGGAACACTACCTAAGATAGAACACATACTATGTCACAAAATAAGCCTCAACAAATTCAAGAAGATAGAAATTATTTCAAGCATCATTTCTGACCACATGGTATAAAACTAGAAATCAACCACAGAAAGAAAAATGAGAAAAATAATCACATGAAGACTAAACAATATGCTACTAAAAAACCAATGGTTCAGTGACAAAAACAAAGAAGAAATCAGAAATACCTTGAGATTAACAAAAATGAAAACACAGTGCTACAAAATCTGTGGGCTACAGCAAAAGCAGTCCTAAGGGAGAAGTTCATAGCAATACAGACCTTACTCAAGAAACAAGAAAAATTTCAAATAAATAATCTAACCTACCATCTAAAAGAATTAGAAAAAGGAGAACAAACAAAGACCAAAGTCAGCAGAAGGAAGGAAATAATAGAGATCTGAGAAGAAATAAATAATCAAGGTAAAAAAAAATAGAAAAGATGAATAAAACCAAGAGCTGATTCTTTGATAAGATAAACAAAATTAGCAAACATTTCACCAGACCACAAAGAAGAAACAAGAGAGGACCCAAATAAACAAAATAAGAAATGAAAAAGGAGAAAAAGCAACTGATACCACAGAAATACCCAAAACAATTATAGTAGAACATGATGAACAGTTATATGTCAACAAATTGGACACCTGGGAAGAAATTGTCAAGTTTCTAGAAACATACAGGATGTCAAAACAGAGTAAAAAAGAAACAGATAATTTGAACAGACTGATCACTAGAAGTGAAATCTCATCTGTAAGTTAAAAAAATTCCTGCAAACACAAGTCCACAACTGGACGGCTTCACTGGGGAATTCTACCAAACATACAAAAAAGAACTTATCCTTCTCAAACTATTCCAAAAAATTGAAGAGCAGGAAACACTCCTAAATATATTCTATGAAGATACCGTCACTCTGATACCAAAACCAGACAAAGACACTACAAAAAAAAGATAATCACAGGCAAATATCTTCTATGAATAAAGATGCAAAAATCCTTAACAAAATACTAACAAAGCAAACCCAACAAATGTAAAAAGTATCATACACCATAATCAAGTTAGACTCCTTCCTATGTCACAAGGATGGTTCAACATACACAAATCAATATGATACACCACATTAACAAAAAGAAAGACAAAAACCACATGATCATCTCAATAGATGCAGAAAAAGCATTTGACAAAATTCACCATCCATTCATGATAAAAACTATCACCAAATTGGATACGGTGAACATATCTGAACCTAATAAAGGCCATTTGTGACAAACCCACTGCCAACATAGTACTCTATTGTGAACACTGAAAGCCTTCCTGCGAAATTCAGGAACAAGACAAGGATACCAACTTTCACCACTTCTATTCAACGTAGTCTTGGAATTCCTAGCCACAGCAGTCAGACAAGAAAAAGAAATAAAAGGTACCCAAATTGGAAGGGAAGAGGTAAAATTGTCACTATTTGCAGATGACTCTATATAGAGAAACTTAAAGTCTCCCCACAAAAACTATTAGAACTAGTAAATAAATTAAGCAAAATAGCAGAATACAAGATTAATACACAGAAATCTTTTGCATATCTTGACACTAACAATGAAATATCCAGAAAGAGAAAGTAAAAACAAAAATCAATCCCATTTAAAATTGCATTTAAAAAAAATACCTAGGAATAAACGTAACCTAGGAGATGAAAGACCTATGTGCTGAAAAAGGAAATTGAAGATTATTCAAAGAAATGGAAAGATAGCCCATGCTCTTGGACTGGAAGAATTCATATTGTTAAAATGCCTTGACTACCCAAAACAATATACAGATTTAAGGTAACTCCTATCAAATACCCATGACAGTCTTCACAGAACTAGAACAAATAATCCTAAAATTTACAAGGAACCAAAAAGGGTCCAGAATTACCAAATCAATCTTGAGTAAAAAGGACAAAGCTGGAGGCATAACACTTCCAGACTTCAGACAATACTACAAAGCTACAGTAATCAAAACAGAGTGATATCAGCACAAAACAGAAATATAGATCAGTGGAACAGAGTAGAGAGCCCAGAAGTAAATCCACACACCTTTAGTCAAGTAATCTACAACAAAGGAGGCAAGAATACACAAAGGAAAAAAGACAGTCTCTTCAACAAGTGTTGTTAGGAAAGCTGGACAACTACTTGTAAATCAATGACATTAGAACACTCCCAAAGAAGAACTACAATCTTGCATCCTGTGGAACGAAAACCACATTCACAGAAAGATAGACAAAATTAAAAGGCAGAGGACTATGTACCATATGAAGGAACAAGATAAAACCCCAGAAAAACAATCAAGTGAAATCGAGATAGGCAACCTTTCAAAAAAGAATTCAAAATAATGATAGTGAAGATGATCCAGGACCTCAGAAAAAGAATGCAGACAAAGATCAAGAAGATGCAAGAAATGTTTAACAAAGACCTAGAAGAATTAAAGAACAAACAAACAGAGATGAAACAATACAATAACTGAAATGAAAAATACACTAGAAGGAATCAATGGCAGAATAACTGAGACAGAAGAACAGATAAGTGACCTGGAAGACAGAATGGTGGAATTCACTGCCATGGAACAGAATAAAGAAAAAGAATGAAGAGAAAGCCTAAGAGATTTCTGGGACAACATTAAATGCACCAACATTCACATTATAGGGGTCGCAGAAGGAGAAGAGAGAAAGAACCTGAGAAAATATTTGAAGGTATTATAGTTGAAAACTTCCCTAACATGGGAAAGGAATTAGCCACCCAATTCCAGGAAGCGCAGAGAGTCCCAGCCAGGATAAACCCAAGGAGAAGCATGCTGAGACACATAGTTATCAAATTGACAAAAATTAAAGACAAAGAAAAATTATTAAAAGCAACAAGACAAAAACATCAAATGACATACAAGGGAATTCCCATAAGGTTAACAGCTGATTTCTCAACAACTATTATACAAGCCAGAAGGGAGTGGCATGATATATTTAAAGCAGTTAAAGGGAAGAACCTACAACTAAGATTATTCTACCCCGCAAGGATCTCATTCAGATTCAATGGAGAAATCAAAAGCTTTACAGACAAGCAAAAGCTACCAGAATTCAGCACCGCCAAAGCAGCTCTACAACAAATGCTAAAGGAACTTCTCTAAGTGGGAAACACAAGAGAAGAAAAAGACCTACAAAAACAAACCCAAAACAATTAAGAAAATGTCAACAGAACATACATATTGATAATTACCTTAAATGTGAATGGATTAAATGCTCCAACCAAAAGACACAGGCTCACTGAATGGATAGATAAACAAGACCCATATATATGCTGTCTACAAGAGACCCACTTCAGATCTAGGGACACATACAGACTGAAAGTGAGGGGATGGAAAAAAGATATTCCATGCAAATGGAAATCAAAAGAGAGCTGGAATAGCAATACTCATATCAGATAAAATAGACTAAAATAAAGAATGTTACAAGAGACAAGGAAGGACACTACATAATGACCGAGGATCAATCCAAGAAGAAGATATAACAATTATAAATACATATGCACCCAACATAGGAGCATCTCAATACATAAGGCAAATGCTAACAGCTATAAAAGAGGAGATGGACAGTAACACAGTAATAGTGGGGGACTTTAACACCTCATTTATACCAATGGACATATCATCCAGACGGAAAATTAAGAAGGAAACAGAAGCTTTAAATGAAACAATAGACCAGATAGATTTAATTGATATTTGTAGGACATTCCATCCGAAACAGCAGGTTACACTTTCTCCTCAAGTGCACACAGAACATTCTCCAGGATAGATCACATCTTGGGTCACAAATCAAGCCTCGGTAAATTTAAGAAAATTGATATCATATCAAGCATCTTTTCCAACCACAACACTATAAGATTAGAAATAAATTACAGGGGGAAAACAGTAAAAAACACAAACACATGGAGGCTAAACAATACATTACTAAATAACCAAGAGATCATTGAAAAAATCAAAGAGGAAATCAAAAAATACCTAGAGACAAATGACAATGAAAACATGATGATACAAAACCTATGGGATACAGCAAAAGCAGTTCTAAGAGAGAAGTTTATAGCAATACAATCCTACCTCAAGAAACAAAAAAAAATCTCAAATAAACAATCTAAACGTACACCTAAAGGAACTAGAGAAAGAAGAACAAACAAAACCCAAAGTTAGCAGAAGGAAAGAAATCATAAAGATCAGAGCAGAAATAAATGAAATACAAACACAGAAAACAATAGCAAAGATCAATAAACTTAAAGCTGCTTCTTTGAGAAAATAAACCTTTGACCACACTCATCAAGAAAAAGAGGGACAGGACTCAAATTACTAAAATTAGAAAGGAAAAAGGAGAAGTTACAATGGACACCACAGAAATATAAAGCAACATAAGAGACTACTACAAGCAACTCTCTGCCAATAAAATGGACAACCTGGAAGAAATGGACAAATTCTTAGAAAGGTATAACCTTCCAAGACTGAACCAGGAATAAACAGAAAATATGAACAGACCAATCACAAGTATTGAAATTGAAACTGTGATTAAAAATCTTCCAACAAACAAAAGTCCAGGACCAGATGGCTTCACAGGTGAATTCTATCAAACATTTAGAGACGAGCTAACACCCATCCTTCTCAAACTCTTCCAAAATATTGCAGAGGAAGGAACACTCCCAAACTCATTCTTCGAGGCCATCATCACTCTGATACCAAAACCAGACACAGATACTACAATAAAAGAAAATTACAGACCAATATCACTGATGAATATAGATGCAAAAATCCTCCACAAAATACTAGCAAACAGAATCCAACAACTCATTAAAAGGCTCATTCACCATGATTAAGTGGGATTTATCCCAGGGATGCGAGAATTCTTCAATATACTCAAAGCAATCAATGTGATACACCATATTAACAAACTGAAGAAGAAAAACCATATGATCATCTCAACAGATGCAGAAAAAGCTTTTGACAGAATTAAACACCAATTTATGAGAAAAACTCTCCAGAAAGTGGGGATACAGGGAACCTACATCCATAATAAAGGCCATATACAACAAACCTACAGCAAGCATCATTCTCAATGGTGAGAAACTGAATGCATTTCCTCTAATATCAGTAACAAAACAAGGATGTTCACTCTCGCCACTATTATTCAACATAGTTTTGGAAGCCCTAGCCACAGTAATCAGAGAAGAAAAAGAAATAAAAGGGATCCAAATTGGAAATGAAGAAGTAAGACTGTCACTGTTTGCAGATGACACAGTACTGTATATAGATAATTCTAAAAATGCCACCAGAAAATTACTAGAGCTGATCAATGAATTTGGTAAAGTTGCAGGATACAAAATTAATGCACAGAAATTTCTTGCATTCCTGTACACTAACAATGAAAGATCAGAAAGAGAAATTAAGAAAACAATCCCATTCACCATTGCAACAACAAAAAAATACCTAGGAGGAAACCTACCTAAGTAGGTAAAAGACCTGTACTCAGAAAGCTATAAGACACTGATGAAAGAAATCAAAGATGACACAAACAGATGGAGAGATATACCATGTTCATGGATTGGAAGAATCAATATTGTGAAAGTGACTATACTAATGAAAACAATCTACAGATTCAATGTAATCCCTATCAATTTACCAATGGTATTTTTTACAGTACTGGAACAAAAAGTGTTAAAATTTGTATGGAGACAGAAAAGACCCCAAATAGCCAAAGCAATCTTGAGGGGAAAAAATGGAGCTGGAGGAATCAGACTCCCTGATTTCAGACTATAATACAAAACTACAGTAATCAAGACAATATGGTACTGACACAAAAACAGAAATATAGATCAATGGAACAGAATAGAAACCCCAAAGATTAACCTACACACCTATGGTCAACTAATCTATGACAGAGGAGGCAAGGATATACAATAGAGAAAAGACAGTCTTTTCAATAAGTGGTGCTGGGAAAACTGAACAGCTACTTGTAAAATAATGAAATTAGAACACTCCCTAACACCATACACAAAAATAAACTCAAAATGGATTCAAGACCTAAATGTAAGACCGGACACTATGAAACTCTTAGAGGAAAACATAGGAAGGACACTCTTTGACATAAATTACAGCAAGATATTGTTTGATCCACTTCCTAGAGTAATGGAAATAAAAACAAAAATAAACAAATGGGAGCTAATGAAACTTAAAAGCTTTTGCACAGCAAATGAAACTACAAACAAGACAAAAAGACAACCCTCAGAATGGGAAAAATATTTGCAAATGAATCAATGGACAAAGGATTAATCTCCAAAACATATAAACAGTTCATGCAGCTCAATATTAAAAAAAACAAACAACCGAATCCAAAAATGGGCAGAAGACCTAAATAGACATTTCTCCAAAGAAGATATACAGGTGGCCAACAAACACATGAAAGGATGCTTAGCATCACTAATTATTAGATAAATGCAAATCAAAACTAAAATGAGGTATCACCTCACACCTGTTATAATGGGCATCATCAGAAAATCTACAAACAATAAATGCTTGAGAGGGTGTGGAGAAAAGGGAACCCTCTTTCACTGTTGGTGGGAATGTAAATTGATACAGTCACTATGGAGAACAGTATGCAGGTTACTTAAAAATCTTAAAATAGAATGACCATATGACCCAGCAATCCCACTACTGGGCATATACCCAGAGAAAACCATAATTCAAGAAGACACATGCACCCCAATGTTCACTGCAGCACTATTTACAATAGCCAGGACATGGGAACAACCTAAATGCCCATCAACAGATGAATGGATAAAGATGTTGTACATATATACAATGGAATATTACTCAGCCATAAAAAGGAATGAAATTGGGTCATTTGTAGAGACCTGGATGGACTTAGAGACTGTCATACAGAGTGAAGTAAGTCAGAAAGATGAAAACAAATATCATATATTAATACATATATGTGGAATCTAGAAAAAATGTACAGAGGAACTGGTTTACAAGGCAGAAATAGAGACACAGATGCAGAGAACAAAAGTATGGACACCAAGGTTGGAAGGCAGGGTGGCGGTGGGGTGTGGGTGGGGTGGTGGTAGCATGAATTGGGAGATTGGGATTGACATGTATACCCAAATATGTATAAATAACATATTATACAAATATGTATAGATAACTAATAAGAACCTGCTGTATAAAAAAATTAATTAAATTTAAAAATAGAACACTCTCTCACACCATATACAAAAATAAACTCAAAATGATTTAAAGACCTCAATATAAGACACAACACCATCAAACTCCTAGACGAGAACATAAGCAAAATATTCTCTCACAAAATTTGTAACAATATTTTCTTAATCAGTCTCCCAAGGCAAAAAAAAAAAGCAAAAATAAACAAATGAGACCTAACTAAATTTAAAAGTTTTTTCACAGCAAATGAAACCATCAACAGAATGAAGACAAGCTACAGATTGGGAGAAAATACTTGCAAAGGATGAGACTGACAAGGGGTTAATATTCCAATATACAAACAGTTCACACAGCTCAATATCAAAAAAAAAATAAAAAAAGGAAAGAAAGAAAACAACCCAACCAAAAAATGTGCAGAAGACCTAAATGGACTTCTTCCCAAAGAAGGCATACAGATGGCCAACAGGCACATGAATAGATGCCCAACATCACTAATTATTAGAGAAATGCAAATCAAAACTACAATGAGGTATCACCTCACTCTGGTCAGAATGGCTATAATTCATAAAGTCTATAAATAATAGATAATAATAAATGCTGCACAGGGCGTGGAGAAAAGGGAACACTAATACACCATTGTCAGGAATGTAAATGTAAACCTCTACCATGGAAAACAATACGGAGGGTCCTTAAAAAGTTAAAAAATAGAGCTACCATATGAGCCAGCAATCTCAGTCCTGAGTGTATATCTGGAAAAAATGGAAACATTAATTCAATAAGATACATGTACCCCAAAGTTCATAGCAGCACTATTTACAATAGCTAAGACATGGAAGCAGCCCAAGTGCCCATCAACTGATGATTGTGTAAGAAGATGTGTTATATATATATACAATGGGATATTACTCAGCCACAAAAAGGAATGAAATATTGCCATTTGCAGCAACATGAATGGATCTAGAGAATATAACACTTAGTGAAGTAAGTCAGAGAAAGAAAGACAAATACTATATGATATCACTTATATGTGGAATCTAAAATATAATACAAATAAATATACATACAAAACAGAAACAGACTCACATAGAAAACAGACTTATGGTTATAAAAGAGGAGTGGGGGGAGAGACAAATTAGGAGTATGGGATTAACAGATACAAACTACTATATGTAAAATAGATAAGCAACAAGAATGTACTGTATAACACAGGGAATTATATTCAATATCCTGTAATAACCTATACTGGAATATAATCTGGAAAAATAACCAAATCACTTTGCTGTATACTTGAAACTAACACAATATTATAAATCAACTGTACTTTAAGTTTTTTAAAAAAGAAATTGTATGTATGTGCATATATACACAATGGAATATTACCCCACTGTAAAAAGAAATCCTGTCAATTACTCACATTTGCGACAACATTGATGAATCTGGAGGACATTTTGCTAAGTGAAGTAAGACAGGTATAGAAAGACAAATACTGCGTGATCTCAGTTGTATGTGGGATCTACAAAAGTTGAACTCATAGAAGCAGAAAGTAGAATGTTGGTTGCCATGGGCTGAGGGATAAGGGAAATGTGGAGATGTTGGTCAGAGTGTACACAGTTTTAGTTATGCAAGACAAATAAGTTCTGGAGGCCTGATGTACACCATGGTGACCAGAGTTAATGGTATTGTATTATGTACTTGAAGTTTACTAAAAGAGTATATCTTAAATGTTCTCACCACAAAAAAAGGTAACCAGTGAGGTGATGGGTGTATTAATTAACTTGATTATAGTAATCAGTTCACAATGTATATATATATATCAAAACATTGAACACCATAAATATATACAATTTTAATTTACCACTTATTCCTCAATAAAGCTGAAAAACAGAACAACACTAGGAACAACATACTCCCACTGAAAATGATGGAACTATGCTTCATACACATTAAAAGAAGCTCATCTCTCATGAAGAAGAGACCCAAAGTCCCATGAGTTACTGCATCCACCCTGGATGAATACTCAATTCTGTTTTAGTTTAGTCACAGTACTATTTTGATAGGCTATACTTATGGACAAAATTATAAAGTTGGCCATCACCCATACACCATATATTAAATGGGAAGGAAAAAAGAAAGGAGACAAAGGAAAAGCATACACAGAACACGTGCTTTATACATACTTTATAATGCTTGAATATATTATACTAATACATATGAGTAGCTACCACAGGCTCTATTTTACAACTGTTCACAAGGTTGTAGTTGATGTTTGTTACTTCCTCCATTACCGTAGTCATGAACTCCCATAAAGGGAGAACAGCACATTGAGGTCGCTACCACCAAGGCCAGACTCTCCCACCCTCTGTGGGCCTGCTCACCAGTAGCACCTTAGGGGGCAGTCTCCACCTCACTTTTATCTTCCAAATCCTGCAGAGGTGCTTTTGTCTTGTGAAATTACATCCCAAACAGCAGCTTCCAAGGAGAAACTGGAGTTTCTCACTTTCAAGTTTCTGTAAAGCAGAGCAGAGTTTGGAATAGATATGGAGTGACAGTTCACCACATCCATGACAGGACTCATTAGCTCCCATAATCTTTCAGGGATCTTACCCACTCACAGGACTTCAATTATAGTCCACAAGCACTTGAGACCAGATAGTTCAGAATTAGATTTTCTCTTTAGATTTTAGAAAGCTAAGGCACTTGCTTATACTATTACCAATACCAACGGCAGAATTTAAACAGTACCCCATAATTGAATACATTAACATTTCCACAGCAACAGGTATAAATAATCCTGGGGTTAATAAAGATATTTTAAAGTTTAAATCAGTTTGTCAGACTTCGCTTACAAATGCATTTGCAAGAAACTTCTGAACAAAATATTTTCAGTTTTCAGAGCATCTGAGATTTGGAATTGTGGATCTGTACCAATTGCTGTTGATAATTCCCCACCTGTACTTCCAGTCCTGAGCTCTGTATCCTTATATGTTTATGTCCACTCCTAACCTTCACACACAGAAAACCACACTGTTTTTCAAACTGAATTCAAACCCACCCTTCCTCATGTGTTCTCTGACACAATGAAAGGTGTCAACATCTACCTATTTGTTGAAGCTGGAAACCCATATGTCATCCAAGAAAATCCCTCTCCCTCATCTACATTCAGAATTATTCCTTAAGTCCTGTCAATCTTACTGCCAACGTATCTCTCCAACATACTCACTGCTCCCCAACACTGCCACTACATTTCGGTTCAGACCACCAACATATTTTACCTAGATTATGTAAAACAGCTTCCTATCCTGTAGCCTCCCACACCCAGTATTTACTCTCAAGGCAATAACACAGTGATCCTGTCACTTCCCTACTTATAAAACTTCCTATCTCTCTCCTAGAGACTATTTTCCCTCAGGAAAAAGTCCCTCTTCTGAACATTGTTTAGAAGACCCCTCTTTGCTTACCACTCTACTCTCACAAGCTTGAGCCTCACTGCATGCACTCCTTTTAGAAATTTGAGTTGAGCCTGCTTTCCCTTACATCAAATCTTTCTTTTCCATGGAACAAGCCTTTTGATTTTGCCAAGCTAACTCCCACACAGCTGTCAGATCTCCACTTGGATGTCAGTCTCAGCAGACTTCCCAAGGACCAGAGCCTGTCTGAGTTCTTAAAGCAACGTACATGTCCCTTTCCTTCCCAGTTACTAAATTCTGTTCATTGATCTGCACCTGCCCTCACCCCCACCTCAGATTGTACCTTATGGGAAAACAATACCATATCTTCTTCTCTCTTTTTTTTTTAATTGGGGTATAGTTATTTTACAATGTTGTGTTAGTTTCTACTGTACAGCAAAGTGAAGTAGAGTTCCCTGTGCTCTACAGCAGGTTCTCCATAGTTATCTATTTTACACATATTAGACCATATCTTCTTTATCTGACCAGTGCTTGCCAGGTATTAAAAATATTTGAATCTGGGTTATAAGGACAAATGAATCTCTCTCCTTTCTCATTCTTTTCTACCGAACTCAAAACTCCTCTGTCCTGTAAAGAAACAAGTAATGTGTCTGAGAGACTTGAAATCTCAAGCAAAGCAGAATTGGAACATTACAACAAAATATGAGACAGACAAATCAGCCAAAGGAGTCACTTCTCCCTATGAGCCATGAGCACATAGATGAAGGCCGACCTAAAAGCTTTCATGAGAGAAACAGAACAAAATCTGAGAGAGGCAGCTGCAGAGAACATGCTGTAATCTCAAAATAGCATGTAATACAGGAAGACAGAATGAAGGAGGCTACAGCAGGAAATATCACTTTTTAAATATTACTTATTACACCAAGACCTTTGAACAAACAAGAGGAGCCAGGGGCTCAAAGAAGGTGCTCGGAGGCCGGGAAACAATACCAACGCCGCAGCCTTGCTGCCAAAAGTAGGTCCTTCGTGAGTCTGCCTGAAGAGCGATGAAGAAAAATATTTATACTTGGGTGGTTGAAAAAAAGAGGAAAAATTTCATAAGGCATCTGTATGTTTCATGTCTTTGGGAGCCAGAATTTGAGAGAAAAAAGAAAGTTTTCAAAGAAATGACTCATCCTATTTGAAAACAATCTGCAAATTAATATTATAATCAAAGTACATCTTATTTATTTAGTTAATTAGTTGTGCCGGGTCTTAGTTGTGGATCACCTGCTCCTTAGTTGTGACATGTGAACTTTTAGTTGCAGCATTCATGTGGGATCTAGTTCCCTGACCAGGGATCAAACCTGGGCCCCCTGTGTTGGGAGTACAGAGTCCCAACCACTGTGCCACCAGGGAAGTCCCTCAAAGTACATCTTGATTGCACAGAGGGTTTTCCTTCCACACCTTTTTCTATGTTTAAAAATAAGTTACAGACGCACTAAAAGATGCACTGGATGGTAACCTGGGCAAATGAAAACACGGCTTTTAATTCAGCATGGGATATTTGGTCATTTTTGTCTTGGATTTCCCTTATTTTGAAAGCATTTTCAATGAAGTAATTTTTAACATAAAAGGTTTAATGTTTCCTACGTAACAGATTTTGTTTAATTCTGACAGTCATGGGTAAAAGTGAGGTTAGTTAAATAATAAGCTAAAATAAAATTAAAAAGGGACCTGTTGGGAAGACATTCCTGCCAGTTAGAAGTCACTCAGCATGACCATAAGTTAACAGGCAGTGAGGTACCAGCTGAGCCTGATAGCCTGACAGCACCCCATCCCCCCATTACCTCTCCACATTAGTTGATGATATGCATGCAGTTAAGATCCATGCTGTTTCCTGGGATGGAGAGACTGGGAAATGGAGAAACCTAATCATTTCTATTCTTCAACCCACAGGACAAGAGAGATCTTGTAGAGAGAAAGCAGAAGCTAACAGACTTCTAGGGAACTTTATCAAATTAGGGATAACCAAGTGCTTCTTTGGGGACTAAAACAACCAAATGTAACATAGGCTTGAGTGTGGGAGAGAAGCTCTCTCCCTTCTGCTCTGAGAGGAGATGGCGGTAGAGGAGCACAACTGAGACCCACCCTGGAGAGAGACCAGGATGGAATGTAAGGGTGGCCTCAGGGATGGGATGGAGGCTAGGCAGCATATGGGGACTAATGAACCAAGGAAATTCAGATCTGTACAGTTAATGGGGCCTCATTTGTAAACTCTGTTTTAGGAAGCCTGGGGACATTCTGGGTGTATAAAGATAAAGTGCTTAAAATAATCTCTCAGATCCCAGAAAGTTGACATTTCTCCCTGAGGGGAATATTAAAGAATTTATGATTTCCCTCAGTAAGCAATAGAATACTGCCCAGTTTTCCTTACAAGTTAAGAGAAGTTTGGATTTTATTTTAACTCAGAAGTAGGTAGAACTCTACCAAAAGGAAAAAAAAACAATTAAAAAATTTATTTAAGTAAAAGAAGCATTATAGAGAACAATAACTGTTTTACCAAATGATTGTAGATGCAAAAATAATTGCACTAATAGTTGATCGATTCTTATTAGACCTGTGGAATATAAATTTTAGTGTGAAAATATTATATTCCTTTTAGTTTAAATATCATCATTCCTAAATAAAAGAGTCTCTGAATTTCAGAAACTAGCACTAATTCCCCTCTATTTATTATGAAAGTAAAACTCTTATATCCAGATTTAGCCACCTGCCATCTTATTTGCAGACAGAAGTAAGAAGTACCCTGGCATAGAAGTTAGAGCCCTGGAGTGGGTGTCAAGTTAGAGTGCTGGTTGTAACTCAGATGCTGCCTGTATGACTTTGGGCAGGTTAATTAGCCTCGGTGTGTCTAATCCACAGTTGGATTAAAACATGTCTAGAATTCCTCTATCTCTTAAAGTCTAAAGGCACAGACTCTACAGTGAGTAGAAAATATTCAGTGAGTTGACATGTTGTGTAACATGTGTAATCTACAGGACAACTTTTCTGGCAAGTCAAAAAGCAGGCAAAAAACCCTTCAAACATAAGGGACTTCTGAACTGTAATAAAATGCAGTCACATGCCCCCATGAAATTTAGTCTCTTTTTGTATGCTTTTTGCATACATGTGATGGTTCACCATCTGATGGTTCACCAGATCCCTTGTGATACTTTCTCAGCCCTGGGAAGGGGAAACTTTCATGTGCTGGCTTTGCTGACCCATTAAGAAAATCTGTTCCATAAACTGTTCTCTTTAGCATCTGTCCTTTATATTACTGAAACCATGTAGCTTCCAAAAAGGCTGTGCTATATGCATTCCCCCTCCACAACAAGCCAGTACACTAAATGTGTTAATTTGTGCAAACATACATATTTTTGTTGTGTGTAAGTAAAGGTTAATGTCACAGACATTTAATCAGTACCTCCCTGTGGCAGGCAGAATAATGGCCCTCCAAAGAAGTCCACATCCTAACCCTGAAACCTGTGAATCTGCTACTCTACATGGCAAGAGACTTTGTAGATGCCACGAAGTTAAGGACTTTCAGATGGGAGATTATCCTGAATTGTTTGAGTATGCCCAGTGAAATCACAAGGGTCCTTACAGGAGGGAAGCTAGGGTGTCAGAGTCAGAATAGGAAAGGGATGACAGAAATCAGATATTTGAAGATGCTACACTGTTGGCCTTGAAGGTGGAGGAAGGCGTCACAACATAAATGTGGACTCTAGTAGCCGGGAAAGCTAAGAAAATGGATTCTCCCCTAGAGCCTCCAAAAAGAGCACAACTTTGCTTATACCTTGCTTTTAGCCCTTCAAGACCAATATCACTTCCATCCTCCAGAACTGTAAATTAATAAATCTGTGTTGTAAGTTAACAAATTTGAGCCACTAAGTTGGTAACAAATTGTTAGAGCAGCAAAAAGAAACTTATATACTCCCTAATGACAGTATCTATAGAAATTAGGCAAATACCATCAACTCTCCCCATTTCACAGACAGAAAACTGACAGATCAGTGATTTGTATATCTCTTCTATACAGTTTAATGAGTTTTCCCAAAGCTCAATTTAGGATAAATGAAAGTAAGCCTATTCGTATTAAAGATTCATAGATCAGATCAACTTCATGGAGGTACTGGATGGTTCCATAAAAGAATGATGATCCTACCATAAATCATGTACTTTAATGGATGTTCTGCTAAGAAATATCCCTTTCTAAATTAACATTAGAGAGAGAAAAGGATCCCCATGAAAACAAACAAGGGCCATTATTAAAACAAACTGTGTGCCAAATCTTTTTTATAAAACGGACATTTCTCTCTTGTAGACATAAAGAAAAAGGGCTGTGGAGAAAGGATAAATGTTCAGAAAGTGTACATTATTGTTCTTTAAATAACATTTGTGAGGAATCAGCTCTGAAATACCTGTCTTGGATAACCAAGCAGAAGCAGCACTTATAATAATTACTTCATTCTGACATGATTTGAGGAAGTTTTTCTGACAATTCTTGACCAGATGACTAGAATCCTCCCTGTGAAAACCATTATCAGGTAAATGTTCTACCAAGAGCCTGGGCCAGAGGCACCCAGGCCTCGGGTAACTGGCATGAAATAGATTTTCTGAAGAGAATTTAAAGTAAGAGTTTGATCCTGTTTCTTTAGAAGTAAAAATCAGATATTAAAAAAAACTTTAAAAAATGCTTATTAAGAGGGGATGTTTAGTAAAATACCTGTACAACATATTTGATACATTACTTACAAACTCTACTATGTCCTGCTAACTTTAATTACATTCAAGTTTTTCTTCAAGGTCACATTTTTCTGTTCTTTCCTCAGACAAGGGCATGACTGAATGCCAGATGTCAAAATTTAAAGGATGCACACACAAATATTGCTTTGGTCTAATTAAGGAAACTTTACCATATTGTATAGCTTCTAGTCCTAAGGAGCCCACAGTTAAAAGGGCTATTGTATTTTTTCTACATTAATTTAAAATTTTCCATTTTGCTATTACTTGTCTTGTGCCTCTCTCCTTTACCAGGTTCTATGTGCAGAACCTCATACCATCTGAATAACTTGCAGCACATCACTTTAGCCTCAGTTTCCTTGCCTGTGAAATGGGGCTTATATCAATTCCATAAGGCTGTTGTGAGGATTAAAAAGGATAATTACAACAAATTGTTTAGCATGACTTGATTTCACATCAGGATGTTGCTATAAGAAAACAAGCCAAAAGTTCCATGTACACATCCCAGAAAAAAATTAGAAATATCCCATAAATTAGAAGGGACGAAGAAGGACACTGATACTTAAGTTTGACAACTATACGCCAGGCAAGTTATACACATCTCTCCCTTAGTCCTTGGATCTAAAGAGGTATACTTATATTTTTCCAGTTTTACTGAGATATGATTGACGTAAATCATTGTGTAAATTTAAGGTGTATAACATGATGATTTGATATGCACATACATATATTCTATTTTAGATTCTTTTCTCATATAGGTTATCACAGAATATTGGGTAGAGTTCCCTGTGCTATACAGTAGGTCCTTGTTGGTTATCTATTTTATATACAGTATGTGTATATGTTAATCCCAAATTCCTAATTTATCCCCCCGCCACCTTTCCCCTTTGGTAGCCATAAGTTTGTTTTCAAAGTCTGTGAGTCTCTTTCTCTTTTGTAAATAAGTTCATTTGTATCATTTTCTTTAGATTCCACATATAAGTGATACCGTATGATACTTGTCCTTCTCTGTCTGACTTATCTCATTTAGTATGATAATCTCCTGGTCATTCCATGTTGCTGCAGATGGCATTATTTCATTCTTTTTTATGGCTGAGTAATATTCCATTGTATAGATGTACCACCTTCTCTATATCCATTCCTCTGTCAATGGACATTTAGGTTGCTTCCATATCTTGGCTATTGTAAATAGTGCTGCAATGAACATTGGGGTGTATGTATCTTTTTTTTTAACATCTTTATTGGAGTATAATTGCTTTAAAATGTTGTGTTAGTTTCTGCTGTATAACAAAGTGAATCAGCTATATGTATACATACATCCCCATATCACCTCCCTGTTGCATCTCCCTCCCACCCTCCCTATTCCACCCCTGTAGGTGGTCACAAAGCACTGAGCTGATCTCCCTGCACGATGCAGCTACTTCCCACTAGCTATCAATTTTACATTTGGTAGTGTATATATGTCCATGCCACTCTCTCACTTCATCCCAGCTTACCCTTCCCCCTCCCCGTGTCCTCAAGTCCATTCTCTACATCTGAGTCTTTATTCCTGCCCCGCTCCTATGTTCTTCAGAACCTTTTTTTTAAAATTTAGATTCCATATATATGTGTTACCATATGGTATTTGCTTTTCTCTTTCTGACTTACTTCACTCTGTATGACAGACTCTAGGTGCATCCACCTCACTACAAAATAACTCAGTTTCATTTCTTTTATGGCTGAGTAATATTCCATTGTATATATGTGCCACATCTTCTTTATCCATTCATCTGTCGAAGGACACTTAGGTTGCTTCCATGTCCTGGCTATTGTAAGTAGTGCTGCAATGAACATTGTGGTACATGACTCTTTTTGAAGTATGGTTTTCTCAGGGTATATGCCCAGTAGTGGGATTGCTGGGTCATATGGTAATTCTATTTTTGGCTTTTTAAGGAACCTCCATACTGTTCTCCATAGTGGCTGTATCAATTTACATTCCCACCAACAGTGCAAGAGTGTTGCCTTTTCTCCACACCCTCTCCAGCATTTATTGTTTGTAGATTTTTTTGATGATGGCCATTCTGACTGGAGTGATACCTCATTGTGGTTTTGATTTGCTTTTCTCTGATTAGTGATGTTGAGCATCCTTTCATGTGTTTATTGGCCATCTGTATATCTTTGGAGAAATGTCTATTTAGCTTTTCTGCCCATTTTTGGATTGGGTTGTTTGTTTTTTTGATATTGAGCTGCATGAACTGCTTGTATATTTTGGAGATTAAGCCTTTATCAGTTGCTTCATTTGCAAATATTTTTTCCCATTCTGAGGGTTGTCTTTTCATCTTGTTTATGGTTTCCTTTGCTGTGCAAAAGCTTTTAAGCTTCATTAGGTCCCATTTGTTTACTTTTGCTTTTATTTCCATTTCTCTAGGAGGTGAGTCAAAAAGGATCTTGCTGTGATTTATGTCAAAGAGTGTTGTTCCTATGCTTTCCTCTAAGAGTATTATAGTGTCTGGCCTTACATTTAGGTCTTTAATCCATTTTGAGTTTGTTTTTGTATATTATGTTAGGGGGTGTTCTAATTTCATTCTTTTACATGTAGCTGTCCAGTTTTCCCAGCACCACTTATTGAAGAGACTGTTTTTTCTCCATTGTATATTCTTTCCCCCTTTATCAAAGATAAGGTGACCATATGTGTGTGGATTTATCTCTGGGCTTTCTATCCTGTTTCATTGATCTATATTTCTGTTTTGGTGCTGGTACCATACTGTCTTGATTACTGTAGCTTTGTAGTATAGCCTGAATCCTCCAGTTCCATTTTTCTTTCAAAAGATTGTTTGGCTATTTGGGGTCTTTTGTGTTTCCATACAAATTGTGAAATTTGTTTAATGTGTCATTTAAAGGTTGTGTTTCCTTATTTATTTTCATTTTGGATGATCTGTCCATTGGTGAAAGTGGGGTGCTCAAGTCCCCTACTATGATTGTGTTCCTGTGAATTTCCCCTTTTATGGCTGTTAGCATTTGCCTTATGTATTGAGGTGTTCCTATGTTGGTTGCATAAATATTTGCAATTGTTATATCTTCTTGGATTGATCCCCTGACCATTACGTAGTGTCCTCCTTTGTCTCTTATAATAGTCTTTATTTTAAAGTCTATTTTGTCTGATATGAGAATTGCTACTTCAGCTTTCTTTTGATTTCCATTTGCATGGAATATCTTTTTCCATCCCCTCACTTTCAGTCTGTATGTGTCCATAGATCTGAGATGGGTCTCTTGTAGACAGTATATATATGGGCCTTCTTTTTGTATCAATTCAGTCTATGTGTTTTGGTTGGAGCATATAATCCATTTACATTTCAGGTAAATTTCGATATGTGTGTTCCTATTACTATTTTCTTAATTGTTTTGGGTTTGTTATTGTAGATCTTTTCCTTCTCTTGTGTTTCCTGCCTAGAGAAGTTGCTTTTGCATTTGGTGTAAAGCTGGTTTGGTGGTGCTGAATTATCTTAACTTTTGCTTGTGTTTTACTTTTGCTTCTCTGTCAAATCTGAATGTGATCCTTGCTTGGTAGAGTTACCTTGGTTATAGGTTTTTCCCTTTCATCCCTTTAAATATGTCCTGCCACTCCCTTCTGGCTTGCAGAGTTTCTGCTGAAAGATCAGCTGTTAACCTTATGGCAATTCCCTTGTATGTTATTTGTTGCTTTTCCCTTGCTGCTTTTAATATTTTTTTCTTTGTATTTAATTTTTGATAGTTTGATTAATATGTGTCTTGGTGTGTTTTTACTTGGATTTATCCTGTATGGGACTCTCTGCACTCCTGGACTTGACTGACTATTTCTTTGCCCATGTTAGGGACGTTTTCAACTATAATCTCTTCAAATATTTTCTCAGACCCTTTTTTTTCTCTTCTTCTGGAACCCCTATAATTTGAATGTTGGTGTGTTTAATGTTGTGCCAGAGGTCTCTGAGACTGTCCTCAATTCTTTTCATTCTTTTTTCTTTATTCTGCTCCGTGGTAGTTATTTCCACTATTTTATCTTCCAGGTCACTTATCTATTCTTCTGCCTCAGTTATTCTGCTATTGATTCCTTCTAGAGAATTTTAAATTTCATTTATTGTGTTGTTCATCATTGTTTGTTTGCTCTTTAGTTCTTCTCGGTCCTTTTTAAACGTTTCTTATATTTTCTCCATTCTATTTCCAAGATTTTGGATATCTTTACTACCATTATTCTGAATTCTTTTTCAGGTAGACTACCTATTTCCTCATCATTTGTTTGGTCTGTTGGGTTTTTACCTTGATCCTTCATCTGCTGCATATTTTCTGTCTTCTCATTTTGTTTAAGTAACTGTGTTTGGGGTCTCCTTTTCGCAGGCTGCAGGTACATAGTTCCCATTGTTTTTGGTGTCTGCCCTCAGTGGCTAAGGTGGTTCAGTGGGTTGTGTAGGCTTCCTGGTGGAGGGGACTGGTGGCTGTGTTCTGGTGGTGGGGCTGGATCGTGTCTTTCTGGTGGGCAGGGCCACATCCAGTGATGTGTTTTGGGGTGTCTGTGAACTTAGTGTGATTTTAGTCAGCCTCTCTGCTAATGGGTGGGGTTGTGTTCCTGTCTTGCCAGTTGTTTGGCATTGGGTGTAGCATTGAGATGGAGGTTTTGGGGAGAGCTCTTTGCCAACTGATATTACGTGGGGCTGGGAGGTCTCTGGTGGTCCAGTGTCCTGAACTCAGCTCTTTCACCTCAGAGGCTCAGTCCTGACACCAGGCTGGAGCACCAAGACCCTGTCAGCTGCATGGCTCAGATGAAAAATGAGGAAAAAAAGAAAGAAAAATATAATAGTAAATAAATAAATGTTTTTAAAAATTTTAACAATTATTAAAGTAAAAAGTAATAATTTTTTAAAAAGAGAGAGCAACCAAACCAATAAACAAATCCATCAATGATAACAAGTGCTAAAAACTATACTAAGATATACATAAAAATCAGAAACAACTCAGTCACAGACAGCAAACCCCATGTCTACAATTTCTCCTAAAGTCCACCACCTCAATTTTGGGGTAATACATTGTCTATTCAGGTATTCCACAGATGCAGGGTACCTCACATTGATTGTGGGGATTTAATCCTATGCTCCTGAGCTCCTCAGAGAAACTTCCCTTTCTCTTTTTTGTTCGCACAGCTCCTGGGGTTCAGCTTTGGTTTTGGCCCCACCTCTGCTTGTAGGTCGCCCTCAAGCCTCTGTTCCCACCCAGACAGGATGAGGTTAAAGCAGCAGCTTATTACGGGGCTCTGGCTCACTCCTTTTGGGAAGTCTGAGGTCTTCTTCCAGCGTTCAGTAGGTGTTCTGTAGGAGTTATTCTACATGTAGATGTATTTTTGATGTATTTGTGGGGAGGATGGTGATCTCCACATCTTACTCCTGCACCATCTTGAAGGTCCCCCCACACGTTTCTTTTTGAATTGTGGTTTTCTCCAGATATATGCCCAGGAGGTGGACTGAAAGATCACTTGGTAGCTTTATTTTTAGTTTTTAAAGGAACCTCCATACTGTTCTCCATAGTGGCTGTACCAATTTATATTCCTATCAACCGTGTAGGAGTGTTCCTTTTACTCCACACCCTCTCCAGCATTTATTGTTTATAGACTTTTTGATGATGGCCATTCTGACTGGTGTGAGGTAATATCTCATTGTAGTTTTTTTTTTAATCATTGTAGTTTTGATTTGTGTTTCTCTAATAATTAGTGATGTTGAGGATTTTTTCCTGTGATCTTGGCCCTCTATATGTCTTCTTTGGAGAAATATCTATTTAGGTCTTCTGTCCATTTTCCGATTGGGTTGTTTGTTTTTATGATATTGAGCTTCATGTGCTGTTTTAAATTTTGGAGATTAAGCCCTTGTCAGTTGCATTGTTTGCAAATATTTTCTCGCATTCTGTGGGTTATCTTTTTGTTTTGTTTATGTTTTCCTTTGCTGTGCAAAAGATTTTAAGTTTCATTAGGTCCCATTTGTTTATTTTTGGTTTTATTTCCATTACTCTAGGAGGTGGATCCAAAAGATATTTCTGCAATTTATGTCAAAGAGTGTTCTGCCTATGTTTTCCTCTAAGAGTTTTATAGTATCCAGCCTTACATTTAGGTCTTTAATCTATTTTGAGTTTATTTTGTGTATGGTGTTAGAAAATGTTCTAATTTCATTCTTTTACATGTACCTGTCCAGTTTTTCCCAGCACCATTTGTTGAAGAGACTGTCTTTCCTCCATTGTATATTCTTGCCTCCTTTGTTGTAGATTAATTGACCATAGGTATGTGGGTTTATTTCTGGGCTCTCTATTCTGTTCTATTGGACTATAACTCTGTCTTTGTGCCTGTACCATACTCTTTTGATTAAAGTAGCTTTGTAGTATAGTCTGAAGTCAGGGAGCCTGATTCCTCCTGCTCCATTTTTCTTTCTTAACATTGCTTTGGCTATTCAGGGTCTTTTGTGTTTCCATACAAATTAAAAAAAATTTTGTTCTAGTTGTGTGAAAAATTCCATTGATAATTTGATAGTGATTGCTTTGAATCTCTAGATTGCCTTGGGGAATGTGGGCATTTTAACAGTATTGATTCTTCCAGTCTGAGAACATGGTATATCTTTCCATCTGTTTATGTTGTCTTTGATTTCTTTCATCAGCAAGTTACAGTTTTTGGAGTACGGTTCTTTTGCCTCCTTAGGTAGGTTTATTCCTAAGTATTTTATTCTATTTAATGCAGTGGTAAGTGGAATTTTTTTCTTTAAATTGTCTTTCTGATCTTTTGTTTTTAGTGTATAAAAATGCAAGAGATTTCTGTGTATTAATTTTAAATCTTGCAATGTTACCAGATTCATTTGTGAGCTCTAGTAGTTTTCTGGGAGCATCATTAGGATTTTCTATGTATAGTGTCATGTCATCTGCAAACAGTGACAGTTTTACTTCTTTTCCAGTTTGGATTCCTTTTTTTTTTTCTTTTTTTCTTTTTTTCTCCTCTGCATGCTGTGGCTAGGACTTCCAAAACTATATTGAATAAAAGTGCTGGGAGTGGACATCCTTGTCTTCCTGATGTTAGAAGAAATGCTTTCACCTTTTCGCCTGATATGAGCCTGATGTGGGGCTCATAACTCACACTCCTGTAGGAGAACCTCTGTGATATAATTATTTTCCAGTTTGTGGGTCACCCACCCATCAACTATGGGATTTGATTTTATTGTGAATGGTCACTTCCTGCTGTCTCATGGCTTCTTCTTTGTCTTTGGATGTAGAATATCTTTTTTGGTAGGCTCTGGTATTTTTTGTTGATAGTTGTTCAGCAGTTAGCTGTAATTTTGGTGTTTTCATGAGAGAGGTGAGCTCAAGTCCTTCTTCTTAGCCATCTTGTCTCCAGACTCTGCATATTTTTTAATTGGATTTTTTTCCTATTGAGTTGTAGAATTCCTTATATTTTTATTATTAATCCCTTATCTGATATATTGTTTACAAATACTTTCTCCCAATATGTTGGTTACCTTTTCATTTTGTTGATTGCTTCTTTTGCTATGAAAAAGTGTTTTATTTGACGTAGTCTCTCAAACATCAAACTAATGCAGTAGTTGGTTAATTTTTGTTTTGTTTCTTGTTTTTTTGGTGTCATATCCAAAACATTGCTCCAAGACCAATGTTAAGCAGATTTTACACTGTTTCCTCTAGGTGTTTCATGGTTTCAAGTCTTACGTTTAAGTGTTTAATCCATTTTCAGTTTATTTTTGTGAGTGGTGTGAGATAGGGGTCTGCATGTTAATATCCAGTTTTCCCAAAACCATTTATTGAAAACTTTATCTTTTGCCATTGAGTATTTTTTGGCTCCCTTGTGAATATTAGTTGACCATATATGTATGGATTTATTTCTGAGCTCTCTATTCCATGGGGCTATGTGTCTGTTTTTATGACGTTAACATACTTATTGATTACTAAATCATTGTAGTATAGTTTGAAATCAGAAAGTGTGATGCCTCCAGCTTTGTTCTTCTTGTTCAAGATTACTTAGGCTATTCAGGGTCTTTTGTGGTTTCTTATGAGTTTTAGGATTGTTATTTCTATTTCTGCAAAAAGTGCCATTGGAATTTTGATAGAAATTGCGTTCTATAGATGACTTTAGGTGGTATGGGCATCTTAACAATATTCTTTTGATCCATGAATTTGAGCTATCCATTTATTTGTGTCTTCTTTAATTTTTTTTCATCAATGTCTAATAGTTTTCAGTGTAGAGATCTTTCACTCCTTGGTTAAATTTATTCCTAAGTATTTTACTGTTTTTCCTCAAGCTTTATTGACATATAACTAACATATAGCATTGTGTAAGTTTACACATTTACTTGGTACATTTATAGATTGCAAAATGATTACCACCATATTATTAGATACCACTTCCATCCCATCATATAATTACCATTTCTTTTCTGTTGTGAGAACATTTAAGATTTACTCTCTTAGCAACATTCTAGTATATGGTACAGTATTATTAGTTATAATCACCGTGCTGTACCTTGGATCCCCAAATTTATTAATCTTATAACTGGAGGTTTGCACACTTCGATGAATATCTCCCCATTTCCACCACATGCTAACCTCATGTAACCACCACTCTATTCTGTTTCTGTGAGTTTGTCTTTTTATGATTCTACATATAAGTGATATCATACAGTATTTGTCTTTCTCTTACTTATTTCACTTAACATAATGCCCTCAAGGTGTGTGTGTGTATGTGTGTGTGTATCCTCTTTATATAATCATCCGTTGAAGGACACATATTATTTCCATGGCTTTTCTATTGTGAATAATGCTTCAATGAACATGGAAGTGCAGATCTACAAGATCTTGATTTCAATTTCTTTGGATATATATGCAGAAGTGGGATTGCTGGGTCATACTGTAGTTCTATTTTTAATTTTTTGAGGACCTCCATATTCTTGTCCATAGTGGCTATACCAATTTATATTTCCACCAACAGTGCAAGAGGGTTCCCTTTTCTGCGCACCCTCACCAATACTTGCTATCTCTTGTCTTTTTAATGAGAGGCATTCTAACTGGAGTTAGGTGATATCTCATTGTGTTTTGATTTGTATTTACCTAGTGATTAGTGATGTTGAACACCTACACATGCACCTGTTGGCCATTTTTTACCTCTTCCTTGGAAAACTATCTATTCAGTTCCTCTGCCCATTTTTGTTAACAACTGAATTGTTAGTTTTTTGTTATTCAATTGTGATTCCTTTATATATTTTGGATATTACCTTATCATATATATAATTTACAAATATGTTCTCCCATTCTATAGGTTGCCTTTTCATTTCATTGATTGTTTTATGTGTAAAAGCTTTTCAGTTTAACGTAGTCCCACTTATTGGTTTTGCTTTGTTGATAGTGCTGTCACATTCAGTAAACCACTGCTAAGACCAATGCCAAGGAGATTTTCTCATTTTCTTCTAGGACTTTCATGGTTTCAGGTCTTAAATTTAAGTATTTATTCCAGTTTGAGTTCATTTTTGTGAGTGGAGAAAGGTAGGGGGCCGATATCATTCTTCTGCATGTGGTTATCCAGTTTTCCCAATATCACTTATTGAAGAGACATTTCTCCACTGAACATCCTTGGCTCTCTTGTCAAATAGTAGTTGACTGTATATGAATGGGTTCATTTCTGGGCTCTCAACTCTGTTCCAAATGGTACCATACTGTTTTGACTATAATAGCTTTGTAGTATAGTTTGAAATCAGGAAGTGTGATGCCTCCAGCTTTGTTTTCTTTCTTAGGATTGCTTTGGCTATTTGGGGTCTTTTGTGGCCCCATACAATTTTAGGATTTTTTTTCTGTGAAAAATGCCACTGGAAGTACATTGAATCTATAGATGGCTTTGGGTGGTATGGACATGCTAACAACCTTAATTCCTCCAGTCCATGAACACAAGATATCTTTCCAGTTGTTTGTGTCCTCAGTTTCTTCCATTGAAGTCTTGTGGTTTTCAATTCAAAGAATTTCACCTCCTTGGTTAGATTTATTCCTAAGTATTTTATTGTTTTTGATGCTATTGTGGCTGGGAGTATTTCTTTATTCTGAAATTTTATTGATTGTTGAATATATTATTGTTATATATATTCAGGTGTTTTTCTATATGTTGATTTTGTATCCTGAAACCCTACTGAATTTGTTGATTAGTTCTAGCAGTGTTTTGTGCAGACTTTGGGATTTTCTATATGTAAGATCATATCATCTGCAAAAAAAGACAATTTTGCTTCTTCTTCCTCTCCTGTTTGGAAGCCTTTTATTTCTTTTTCTTTCCCAATTTATCTGGCTAAGATTTCCAGTACTGTGTTAAGTAGGGGTGGTGAGAGTGGGCACCCTTGTCTTGTTCCTGATCTAAGAGGAGAAGTTTTCAACATTTTACCACTGAATATAATCTAGGCTGTGAGTTTGTCATACATGGCCTTTATTTTGTGGAGGTATTTTTTTTCTATACCCATTTTGTTGAGGGTTTTTATAAGGAAAGAATTTTGTACTTGGTCAGATGCTTTTTCTGCATCTATTGAGATGATCAAATAATTTTTATCTTTCATTTTGTCAATGTGATTTATCACACTGATCAATTTTTTGGATGTTACACCATCCTTGCATCCTAGGAATAAAATCCACTTGATTATGGTGAATGATTCTTTTAATGTTCTATTAAATTTGGTTTGTTAATATTTTAGAATTTTAACATTTAAGAATTTTTGCACCTATATGGTTGACCCTTGTACAATGCAGGGGTTAGAGGTACTGACCCACTGTGCAGTTAAAAATCTGCATATAAGTTTATAGTTGGCCCTGTGTATCTGCAATTCCACAAGCTCCTGTGGGGGCCGTGGCTGTTGATGTGTTCACTCATGGCTGCATACTTTCTCCTATGTGCACTCACGCTGCAGTGGAGGCCAATTTTGGGCATCAGGCCAGTGGCATGCAATGCACAGCTTAAGGGACTAGCCCCAAGTGTGGACATGCTGGTGGGGATAAGGAATATAGGGGGCACTATGATGGTTTCTTGCACTCATGCAGCTGGAGAAGGCTGAGTTAGCTGCCAGCATACCTCTTAGGCTCTGGTGGGGGACAGGAAAGGACCCGGGTATCTGATATTTTATACTTGCACAGGCACAGAGAGCTTGGATGGCTGTCATTGTGAACCTGGGCTCTAGTGGTAGTGTGAAGGCTGAGAGAGCGTACGGGGTGGGGAGGGGGTAGGGAGGCACTGAGGTAAGGTTGGCATTAGCAAACATAAATACCTATGGGGCAACTGGTAAGATCTACGTAGCTGACCCTTGACTGCCAGTTGCAGAAGCTGCTAGTTTGTCTGCAGAGCAGGTCTTTGTGAACCATAATCACTCTTGCTATGCGTTTGCTAATGATAGCCTCGGCTTTTCTTTCTTGTTCCTGGCCAGCTCTCTTTGTTTATCTGGGTGGGGTAAAACCAAAGCTAGACATTAATGATGTGCTAGGAAAGGCTACAGAAGCTAGTGACTCACCCCACTCTTCCTTTCTTGGTGAAAGGAATTCTTTCTAGCTGGGAAGTTTCTTCTTGGTGCTGCATGATGCCAACTTGGGGGATAGTATAATGCAGGCAAAATGAAGTTTTCTTTCTTTTCTTCTCGTGCAATTACTCTGTTTTTTTTTGTTCCGTGGTATTGCTAAAACTTCCTAAGTGGAATCTAGGGGTCTCTGGAAGCTGTTTTTCTTTGTGGATAGCTGTCTAATCACTGATCATGGTGGGAGGATGGGGAAGTTGGGATCTCCTACATTGCTATTTTTTCCCAGAATGTATGAGTACTTACTTTGCTGTTTATGATTCTATTGTAAATGGGATTTTTTAATTTACTTCTCAGTTATTTTATTGTTATGTATAGAAAAGCAACTGATTTTGTGTATGTTGATTTTGTATCCTGCAACTTTACTGACTTCATTTAATCTAAAAGTTTTTTGGTGGAGTCTTTAGAGTTTCCTATATATAAGATCATGTCACTTGCAAACAGATACAATTTTACTTCTTTCTTTCTGATTTGGATGCTTTTTATTTCTTTTCTTGCCTAATTGCTCTGGCTAGGACTTCTGATACTGTTTAATACAAGTGGTAACAGTGGGCATCCCTGTCTTGCTCCTGATTTTACAAGAAAACCTTTCAGCTTTTCACCAGTGAGTATGATGTTAGTTATCTTATCTAAATGGCCTTTACTCATTTACAAGGCCCTTTTAGTATCTACAGTCTGACCAAGTTTGGTGGGCTTACCTCTGGGTCTCCCAGACTATAGCCAAGAGGGGCTGGAGTTGGTTCACAGGTCACTTCAGTTTCCACATCTGGGACCAAGGACTGTACATCTATTAACAGATACAGAGTGGGCATGACTCCTCTTGGGTCCCTTTGTGTATGATGCTGGTGACAGGACCAAGACAAACAGAGCTATAGCCAAGTTTCCCATGGGTAGAGCTGTTTCTGTTTCTGTAGCTGGGACCATGGTCAGTGAGTCAGCTACCTTGGTATGAGCCTACTTAACAAAATGGCTCTCTCTGTTCTTGGACTGCACTTGGGTTTCACTGTTTCCTACCTGGATCCCAAAACTCCCAGGAAGACACTTTTGTCTGTGGTTGTATGATAAATTGTTGTTGGGGAGGGAAACATGCAAAGGACATATTATTTGGTGATTCTGATGACATTTTCCTCTTGATTAGGTAAAATTATTAACACACTTTTGTATATGAAAGTGGAAAGGATAAGTAAGTTGTCCAAGGTCCCAGAGGTATTAAATAATAGGAAGAAGCTTCAATCCTTGTCTCTCTGAAAAAAAGCCATACAGCCTCCTAGTAAAATTAAAGTATATCATCTTTCAATGATGACAGCACAGAGACTGTTTGATGTGTCTTGTCTCCCCAAGCTGTAGCCTCAAAGCCAGGGTACTAGCAAGAAAAGCAGCATTGTCAAATAAAACAGTATAGCTCGGTCTTCTCAGGAATGGTGGTAGCATCTCAGCAGAGGAGGCTCTTGGTTAAATTCTGCAACGTGCCGAACGAACTTTTTGGCCAACCCAATATTTAGCATCAAATGTTGTTTTCCCCTGCGTTGCAGTTTTCTCTAGTTATTCTTCAGTAGTTATCTGATAAAGTCTGTTTCTTGTCCAGCCCTGTGTTGGGCATTGGTACTCTGAAAATTAATGGAGGAGCAGTAAACACTGTGCCTTCCTAAGTAAAGGGTGGTGTGCCCTTTCCTGTACTGTCCCTCAGAGCTCACCAGATTCCCCAAACAGTATAATGAGAAGTTCTAGGCAGGGAGAAGCTATACAATGAACAGATACCTGAGATTGGTAGGAAAAAGGTAAACCTGGAAAAGTGGCCTATAACCCATTCTCACACAGGTGTATGTTTTCCCCATGTAACTAAGAACAGATGATTCTAGAAAAGTCATATAGAACAAGGTGGAGAGACAAGGAGGAAGTGTCTGGAGGGAGGCTAAATTACACATATTCTGTACAAGGATAAACCTTTGGGTCATGATAGGTGCTTAATATGTGAAATTTCTTATTTTTTCAAACAGTGGCCTGGTTTGTATTTAGAGTTTCTCTATAGATCATTTAAGTTCCCACTTACAGTTTATGGGCTCGTCTCCATGGAGTTTGATAGAGAAAATGATTATGCATTTTTTTCTTACTGCAAAGCACTGAGCAGTATGGTGATTAAACATATGGCCTCTGGCATTAGTTTGCCTGGTACTATTTCTAGATTCATAATTTAATTGCTAGGTGGCTTCAAGCAAGTTGGTCTCTCTAAACCCCAATTTTGTCATCTATTAAGTAGGTAATGGTACCTACCCTATAACATTTGGTAATGAGTAAATGGGAGAATTAATGTAATTTGTAAATTTGTTGGCATATAAGAAGTGCTCAGGAAATGTTATTCCTAACTGTAATTATCATTATTTCTGAAGTGCTAGGAAACTCTCCTCTCCCCTATGGATGCCAGTAGTTGGTTGAGGACTCTTGTGAGAAAGAATTATAGGGTCAACAATATCTTGGGTGGGGTCAACTATGTCCTTGATGTTATGCCCACTGGAAGGAGCCCAAAGGTTTCTCTCATTCGTTCTTAACTTTGGTCGCACATTCAAATCCCCTGGGGAGCCTCTAAAGCTCCTGATGCTAGGCCACTTCCAGACTAATTAAATCAGAATATCTAGAGGTGACATTATCATTTTTACAGCTCTCCAGCTGACTTGAATGTGCAGTCATGAGCGAGAACAATTACACTAGCTCCTAAAAGTGCAGAACGAGGACCAGTAGCCTTGGCATTACTTGGGAGATTGTTAGAAGTGTTCAATCCTGCCCCACCCCAGCCCAGAGGTACTGAATTAGTCTGTATTTTAACAAGATTCCCAGGTGATTCACCTGCACATTCAAGTTTGAGAAGCACAGCTCTAGCTTGATGTTTCCAGCAATATCTCTCAGCCGCTTCTCTTAGCACAAGTAATCTCATCAGCAACAGAATCTTCTGGTGGTCATTCTTTTCAATATTTATCTGGTCAACAGTTCCCAAGAATGCTTCCTGTCCCACCTTTTGTACTTCTTCAGTCTGGAAATAACCCAGTTCCCTGTTTCTTGTTCAGGGTTCCCTCTAGAGGGCCCTGCCATACAGCTCTTCGGATGACCTCTTTCAAAGACCAATTGGATAAAGCACATGATATCATGTTTCTAAGCACAAAAGCAATCATTTTTGCACTTTAGTTATTAAAAGTAGAGGTTTATTAGCACTCCTTAGCTCGGGGAGGACTCACATACTCTTTGGAAAGGCATCTGAAGTGTTGCTAGACATAACCCAACAGTCCATCAGTCAGTCTCTGAAGTCAGGTAACTAGAGAGAGGATTTGGCAAGACTTTACAATTTCTTTTCTCAGATAAGCCCTTAAGGAATAGCAATAAATAAGTGAGAAATGTCTTAGAAATATACGCATACATCTTTGTCAGTAAGCAGAGGCTCAGTTACAATGCCATAACAATCAATTCCAAGACCTCATTTGCTGCATACAGAGTTTATTTGCTACTAACAAGTTGATAGTAGGGCTCTGCTCATCATAGGCACTCAGGTTCCCAGGCTTACCAAGACTCCATCTCAACATAGGCTTTGTCAGTTACTGAGGCTGGGGAAAGGAAATTGCAGTTTCTCACAGAAATGAAATGTGTTTGTCTGGAAGTGATGCATGTCACTTTCATTCTCATTTCACTGTCCTTGCAAGCTTAGAGGACTAAGAAGAATGAGAGGGAAGGAAATTTCACTGTGTTTTGTTGCTTTAAGGAGAGAAGCATTAATTACGAATGGACATATTTCTTTAGTCTCCCATTTTCATTTCTTTTATATCCTTTCTTATATCTAAAAAGAAATGTTGATATATATATATACTGATAGCATAAGGCAAAAATAATAGTTTAATCTCATATCCTTTTGTCTCCCCTATTTCCCAATTCTCATTATATTATTTTCTAGACTTTTCATTCTGGGTTATTACAGGTATATTTCTTCTTTTCCTTTCATTGTGTTGTTGTTGGAAATCTGATGGAAATTTAATACTCATTCCTTTGTATGTAATCTTCTCTTTATCAGCTTTTGGAATTTGTCTTTGATGTTGTTAAATTTTACTACCATTTGCCTACATGTGGCTCTGCCCTTATCATCTTCTTTGTCATTCTGTGATGTCTTCAATCTGAGGTCTTCATCTTTTTTTCTAATTCCAAGAACGTTTTTTTTTATGAGTTCTTCAATTTTATTTCTCCTTCTTTCTAAAATTCCCATTATCTGAGTATTAGTCTTTCTAAATGAAAAAAATCGCTTGTCTTTGTTCTCTCCTTCAGGGATATTTCCTCTATCAGATCTTCCAATTTAATGATTTGTTCCTCAGTCATATCCATTCTGCTATCCAGCCTACGTATTAGGTCTTTTAGTTCAAGTATTATGTTTTTATACCTAATATTTGTGCTTGAGACTTTGCTATGTTTCTTTGTTCTTGATTTATATTAGTGATACACTCTAATAGGTTTCTTAGTCTAATTTTAAATTATTAAATATTTTTTATACTGGAGTATAGTTGATTTACAATATTGTGTTAGCTTCAGGTGTACCACAAAGTAATTCAATGATTCAGTGGATATATATACATATATCCATTCTTTTTCAGATTCTTTTCCCAATAGGTTATTACAGAATATAAAGTTCCCTGTGCTATACAGTAGGTCCTTGTTGATTATCTATTTTATATACACTAGTGTGTATATGTTAATCCCAAACTCCTAAGTTATCCCTCCCCACCATGTTTCCCCTTTGATAATCAGAATTTTGTTTTTGAAGTCTGTGAGTCTATTTCTGTTTTGTAAATAAGTTAATTTGTATCATATTTTTTAGATTCCACATATAAGTGATATCATATGATATTTGTCTTTCTGAAGGGACATACCTCAATCCCTTCAAGATTCCATAAACAAGAAACAGCAGAAACAACAACCAGCAGAGATTCCTGTCCCCCACAGTTAGTTTGCAATTGCTTCAAGAGCTTCCCAGATGAAATGTGAAACTGGTCCCCATACACAGAGGGCAGGGAACTTCCATATGAAGCTTCTCTTGAGCAGCTGCAAGACAAGGAGATCTCTGCACTGACCCACCGAATTTTGAAAGTTTATGTAGAAGGTCAGTCACACATGCCATCCAGAAAGTCTCAATAACACGTTGTTCTCTCAAGGCTGCATCCTTGAAAATGGTTCCCATTGTGGGAATGGGGGACAGTGTACATTCCAAGCACAGGGAGAGAGGTGAGAAGCCTCTGACTACTGTGTCCAGCTTGAGAGCCAACTGGAGGTCATGTCCTCTTGATTACCTCCTCCAACACCCACCCAAGACTTCAGATATTAGAATTATTGGCCAGAAAACAAAAAATAATAGAAGTGTTTAAATGTATAAAGAAGTAAAAGAGATACTCAAATGCTCATCAAGAAAATAAATCGCCAACAAAAATGGAGACAAGCTTTGAAAAAAATCAAACCCCTAGGAGTGGAAAAAAAAGTTAAAAATATAATCTCAGGGGATAAAGAGCAGATTAGGCACAGCTGAAGAAAGAATTATTAAACTGGAAAAAAAATTATTAGCTCAGAGAAGAAAGGGCTTAGAAAATATTAGAGTTTAAAAGACATTTAATTTATAATGATAAGTTCTAACATCTTTAAAATTGGAGTGTCATATAATTGGGGTGTCAGAAAGATACAATAGAGAGTGAGGAAGAGACAATATTTGAAAAGATTATAGCTGAGAATTATAAAAATAAAGATATGAATTCATAGGATATGGAAGAAAAACAAACTTTTAAAATGATAAATAGAAGTAAATCCAAACCTAGACAAATCATAATGAAATTGAACACCAAGACAAAGAAAACATCATAAAGGTTAATTTCTTTTGCTTTTGAAAAGGAAAAGAAATAATATCTGCAAAGAATAATATAAATATTAGCTAACATTGACTTTTTGGGATATAGTTGACATACATTCTTTTCGTTTCAGGTGTACAACATACTGATTCAATATTTGTATATATTGCAAATTAATCACCACAATAAGACTAGTTAACCTCTACCACTAGACATAGTGCTTTTTCTTGTGATTAGAACTTTTATGACCCACTCTCTCAGCAACTTTCAAATATACAATTGGGTATTATTAACTATAGTCACCATGCGGTATATTACATCCTCATAATTTATTTTATAATAAAAGTTTGTACCTTTGCTGTTTCACCCATTTTACCCACCTCCCACCCCTCACCTCTGGTAACTAACAACTGTTCTCTGTGTCCATAAGCTCAGATTTGTTTTCATTTGTTTTGGATTCTACACATATAAGTGCGATCATACAGTTTCTGTCTTTCTCTGTCTGACTTATTACACTTGGCATAATACCCTCAAGGTCCACCCCTGTGGCCACAAATTCATGATTTCATTTTTTATGGTGGAATACAACACCGTTGTATATATGTGTGTGTATGTATTTGATATATATAGTGTGTATATATACTATATATATTTATATTAACTTATATGAATGAATCTATTCATCCATCAGTGGACACTAAGGTTGCTTTCATGTCTTGGCTGTTGTAAATGATACTGTAAAAAATGTGGAGATCTACATGATGTAGACGTAGAAAATGGACTTGAAGATGCAGGGGGGGAGGGGGAAGCTGGGGCAAAGTGAGAGTAGCGTCGACATATATACACTACCAAATGTAAAATAGATAGCTAGTGGGAAGCAGCCGCACAGCACAGGGAGATCAGCTTGGTGCTTTGTGACCACCTAGAGGGGTGGGATAGGGTGGGTGGGAGGGAGGATCAAGAGGGAGGGGATATGGGGACATATGTATGCATATGGCTGATTTGCTTTGTTGTACAACAACATAGTATTGCAAAGCAATTATACTCCAATAGAGATGTATTTTAAAATGTGGGAGTGCATATATCTTTTTTGAGAGAGCATTATCATTTTCCTCAGATAAATAACTAGAAGTGGAATTGCTGGATTATATGGTAGTTATGTTTTAATTTTTTTGAAGAACCTTCACATTGTTTTCCACAGGGGCTGCACCAATTTGCATTCCCACTAACAGTGCACAAACGTTCCCATTTTACCGCATCTTTGCCAATAATTATTTCTTTCTGATAATGTCATTCTAACAGGTGTGAGGTAATATTTCATAGTGGTTTTGATTCACATTTCTCTGATGATTAGTGATGTTGAGCATCTTTTCATGTACCAGTTGGTTAGCTGTATGTCATCTTTGGAAAAATGTCTATCCAGAGCCTCTGCCCACTTTTTAATCAGATTGTTTGGAGTTTTTTTGCTATTGAGTTGTATGAGTTTTTAATATTTTGGAATTTAGCCCCTTGTGAGACATATGATTTGCAAATACTTCCTCCCATTCAATAGATTGCCTTTTCATTTAGTTGATACAGTGCAGAAGTTTTTTAGTTTGATATAGTCCCACTTGGCAAGAATGATGCCAAGGAGCTTACCACTTATGCTTTCTTCTAGGAGTTTTCTTTTTAAAGTTATTCAGTTATATATATATATGAATATATGTATTCTTTTTTCAGATTCATTTCCATTATAGGTTATTATAAAATATTGAATATAGTTCCCTGTGCTATACAGTATGTCCTTGTTGGTTATCTATTTTATATGCAGTAGTGTGTATATGTTAATCCCAAATGCCTAATTTAACCCTCCCCTCGCCGCCCCTGCTTTCCCCTTTGGTAACCATAAGTTGGTTTTCTATGTTTGTGAGTCTATTTCTGTTTTGTAAATAAGTTGTTTGTATCATGATTTTTAGATTCCACATATAAGTGATATCATATTATATTTTTCTTCCTCTGACTTTATTTAGTATGATAGGTCCACCATGTTGCTGCAAATAGCATTATTTCATTCTTTTTTATGGCTGAATAATATTCCATTATATAAATATATGTGTGTGTGTGTGTGTGTATACACACACCACATCTTCTTTATCCATTCATCTGTCAATGGACATTTAGGTTGCTTCCATGTCTTGGCTATTGTAAATAGTGTTGTTATGAACATTGGAATGCATATATTGTTTTGACTTAGAAGTTTTTGTCTTTTCTGGATATATGCCCAGGAATGGGATTACAGGATCATATGGTAGTTCGAGTTTTAGTTTTTTAAGGAACCTCAATACTGTTCTCCATAATGGCTACACCAATTTACATTCCTACCAACAGTGAAGGGGGGCTCCCATTTTCCCACACCCTCTCCAGCGTTTACTATTTGTAGGCTTTTTGATGATGTCCATGCTGATTGGCGTGAGATGATACCTCATTGTGGTTTTGATTTGCATTTCTCTAAAAATTATCTATGTTGAGTATCTTTTCATGTGCCTGTTGGCTATCTGTATGTCTTCTTTGGAGAAATGTCTATTGAGTCTTCTGCCCATTTTTTGATTGGATTTTTTTTTTATATATTAAACTGTTTGACTTGTTTGTATATTTTGGAAATTAATTCCTTGACAGTCACATCATTTGCAAATATTTTCTCCGATTCCATGGGTTGTCTTTTCATTTTGTTTACGGTTTCTCTTCTAGGAGTATTATGATTTCAGGCCTTACATTCAATTCTTTAATCCATTTGAGTTTTTATGTGTTAGTAGTTAGTTTGTTAGTAGTATTATTTTGTAGTTAGTACTTAGTAGTTTGTTTGTTAGTTAGTATGGCGTAAGGTAGTGGTCCATTTCATTCTTTTGCATGTGGCTGTACAGTTTTCCCTACACCATTTATTGAGGAGACCATTCTTTCCCATTGTATATTCTTGGTTTCTTTGTCATGATCTATTTGACCATATATACATGGGTTTATTTCTGGGCTCCTTATTTTGTTCGATTGATCTATATGTCTGTTTTATGCCAATACAACACTATATTGATTACTATAACTTTGTAATATAGTTTGAAATCAGGGAGCATGATGCATCCAGCTTTGTTCTTTCTCAGGATTGCTTTGGCTATTTGTGGTCCTTTGTGGTTTCATACAAATTTTAGAATTTTTTTGTTCTTTCTGTAAAAAAAAATGCCATTGGAATTTTGATAAGGATTGCATTGAATCTGGAGATTACTTCAGTAATACAGGTATTTTAACATTACTTCTTCCAATCCATGAGCACAAAATATATTTCAATTTGTCTGTACCTTTTTCAGTTACTTTCATAAATGTCATATATTTTTCAGGGTACAGGTCTTTCACCCACCTGGTTAAATTTATTCCTAGGCATTTTATTTTTCTGATTCAGTTGTAAATGGATGGTTTTCTTAATTTCTCATTCTAATCTTTGTTGTTAGCATAGAAAAATGCAACAATTTTCAGATACTGATTTTGTATCCTGCAACGTTGTTGAATTCATTAATTAGTTCAAACAGTTTTCTGGTGGAGTCTTTAGGATTTTCTATAAATAATATGTCATCTGCAAATAGTGAAATTTTACTTCTTCCCTTCTGATTTTATTTCTCTTTCTTGCCTAATTGCTCTAGCTAAAATTTCCAATACCAGGATGAATAAAAGTTGTGAGGGCTTCCCTGGTGGCACAGTGGTTGAGAGTCCGCCTGCTGATGCAGGGGACACGGGTTCGTGCCCCGGTCCGGGAAGATCCCACATGCCACAGAGCAGCTGGGCGCATGAGCCATGGCCACTGAGCCTGCATGTCTGGAGCCTGTGCTCCACAATGGGAGAGGCCACAACAGTGAGAGGTCCACATACTGACAAAAAAAAAAAAAAAAGTTGTGAGAATGAGCATCCTTGTCTTGTTCCTGATCTTAGAGGAGGCTTACTTAAAACATCTTAAAACAGTGTATTTTAAGTTGATGATAACTTAAATTTAAGTCATTCTAAAGCTCTACATTTTTACTCCTGTCCTCCACATTTAATTTTTTTGATGTCACAATTTACATCTTCTTCTGTGTTAACAATTATTTATGTTAGTTATTTTTACTACTATTGTTTATTAACCTTCATACTAGTTCTATAGGTGATTAACTCACCACCTTTACAATATAAGATTATTTTGAATTTTACTATATGATTACTTCACCAGTGAGATTTATGCTTTCAATTGTTTTCCAATTACTGATCAGCACCCTTTCATTTCAGCTTAAAGAAGTCCTTTTAACCTTTGTTGTATGGCTAGTTTAGTGGTGATAAACTCCTTTAGCTTTGCTTGTCTGGAAAACTCTTTATCTCTACTTCAATTCTGAAGGACAACTTTGCTGGTGAGAGTATTCCTTTTTCTAATTGAAGTATAGTTGATTTACATACGATATTTGGTTATTTTCAGATGTACTGCAATGTAATTCAGTTATATATATATTTTTCAGATTATTTTCCATTGTATGTTATTATAAGATGTTGAATATAGTTCTCTCTGCTATACAGTAAATCCTTGTTGCTTATCTATTTTATGTATAGTAGTTTGTATCTGTAAACCTCATACCCCTAATTTACCCCTCTCGCCCACCCTTTCCCCTTAGGTAACCATAAGTTTGTTTTCTATGTCTGTGAGTCTGTTTCTGTTTTATATATAAATTTCATTTGTATTGTTTTTATATTAGTGATATAATATTTGTCTTTCTCTGTTGGACTTACTTCACTAAGTATAGTATTCTGTAGGTCCATCCATGTTGCTGCAAATGGCAATATTTCATTCTTTTTATGGCTGATTATGTACCACATCTTCTTTATCCATTCCTCTGTTGATGGACATTTAGGTTGCTTCCATGTCTTGGCTATTGTAAACAGTGCTGCAATGAACATTGGGGCGCATATATCCTTTCAAAGCATCTTTTTCTCTGGATATATGCCCATGAGTGGCATTGCTGGATTGTATGTTAGCTCTTTATTTACTTTTTTAAGGAACTTTCCTTCCTGTTCTCCATTGTGGCTGTACCAATTTACATTCCTACCAAGTGTGGAAGGGTTCCCTTTTCTCCACACCCTCTCCAGCATTTATTGTTTGAAGCCATTCTGACTGGTATGAGGTGATATCTCATGGTAGTTTTGATGTGCATTTCTCTAATAATTAGCGATGTTGAGCACCTTTTCAGGTGCCTGTTGGCCATCTGTATGTTTTCTTTGGAGAAATGTCTATCTAGGTCTTCTGCCCATTTTTTGATTGGGTTGTTTGTTTGTTTTGTTATTGAGCCACATGAGCTGTTTGTAAATTTTGGAGACTAATCCTTTGTCTGTAGCATAGTTTGCAAATATTTTCTCCAATTCTGTGTGCTGTATTTTCATTTTATTATGGTTTCCTTTGCTGTGCAAAAGTTTTTGAGTTTAATTATGTCCCATTTGCTTATTTTTGTTTTTATTTCCATTACTCTAGAAGGTGGCTTGAAAAAGATATTCCTGCAATTTGTGTCAAAGAGTGTTGTGCTTATCGCTTCCTCTAAGAGTTTTATAGTGTCCAGTCTTACACTGTCTTTAATACATTTTGAGTTTATTTTTGTGTATGGTGTTAAAGAATGTTATTATTTCATTTTACTTGTAGCTGTCCAGTTTTCCCAGTACCATTTATCAAAGAGACTTCTCTTTCCTCCATTGTATAGTCTTGCATCCTTTGTCATAGTTTAATTGAGCATAGGAGCGTGAGTTTATTTCTGGGATTTCTATCCTGTTCCACTGAACTATATTTCTCTTTTTATGCCAGTACCATACTGTTTTGATGACTGTGGATTTGTAGTATAGTCTGAAGTCAGTGAGCCTGATTCCTCCAGCTCTGTTTTTCTTCCTCAAGGTTGCTTTGACTATTGGGGGTCTTTTATGTCTTCATACAAATTTTAAGATTGTTTGTTCTAGCTCTGTGGAAAATGTCATTGGTAATTTGATAGGGATTGCATTGAATCTGTAGATTTCCCTGGGTAGTAGAGTCATTTTGACAATATTGATTCTTATAATCCAAGAACATGGTATATCTCCATCTGTTTGTGTCATCTTTGATTTGTTTCATCAGCATCTTATACTTTTCAGTGTACAGGCCTTTTGCTTCCTTACGTAAGTTTATTCCTAGACATTTTATTCTTTTTGATGTGATGGTAAATGAGATTGTTTCTGTAATGTCTCATTTTGATATTTTGTTGTGACTGTTTGGAAATGCAAGAGACTTCTGTGTGTTAATTTTGTGTCCTACAACTTTACAGAATTCATTGATGAGCTCTTTTCTGATAGCATCTTGAAGATTCTCTATGTATAGTATCATGTCATCTGCAAACAGTGACAGTTTTACATCTTCTCTTCCAATGTGGATTCCTTTTATTTCTTTTTCACCTCTGCTTGCCATGGCTAGGACTTCCAAAACTATGTTGAATAAAAGTGGCAAGAGTGAACCTCTTATCTTGTTCCTGATCTTAAAGGAAATGCTTTCAGCTTTTCACCATTGAGCGTGATGTTAGCTGTGGATTTGTCATATATGCCTTTATTATGCTGAGGTAGGTTCACTCTGTGCCCACTTTCTGGACAGTTTTTATTATAATTGGGCATTGAATTTTGTCAAAATCTTTTTCTGCATCTATTGAGATGATCATATGCTTTCTATTCTTCAATTTGTTAATATGGTGTAACACACTGATTGATTTGCTGATATTAAAAAATCCTTGCATCCCTGGGATAAATCCTACTTGACCCTTTTAATGTATTGTTGGAGTCAGTTTACTAATATTTTGTTTAGGATTTTTGCGTTTGTATTCATCAGTGATATTGACCTGTAATTTTTGTGTGTGTGGTATCTTTGGTTTTGGCATCAGGGTGATGGTTTTGGCATCGTGGTGGGCTCACAGAATGAGATTGGAAGTTTTTCAGCCTCTGCAATTTTTTGAAATGGTTTCAGAAGGATAAGTATTAATTCACCTCTAAATGTTTGATAGAATTCACCTGTGTCTGTGTGAAGACATCTGGTCCTGGATTTTTGTTGGAATTTTTAAAATCACAGGTTCAATTACAGTACTTGTGATTGGTTTGTTCATATTTTCTATTTCTTCCTAGTTCAGTCTTGGGAGATTGTCCCTTTCTAAGAATTTGTCCGTCTCTTCAAGGCTGTCTATTTTATTGGCATATGGTTGCTTGTAGTAGTCTCTTAAGATCCTTTGTATTTCTGTGGTGTCCATTGTAACATCTCCTTTTTCATTTCTAATTTTATTGATTTGATCTCTCTCCCATTTTTTTCTTTTTTTTTTTTAACATCTTTTCTCCCACTTTTTTCTTGATGAGTCTGACTAAAGGTTTACTCATTTTGTTTATCTTTTCAAAGAACCAGCTTTTAGTTTCATTGGCCTTTTTTATTTCTTTCTTCATTTCTGTTTCATGTATTTCTGCTCTAAATTTTTGGATTTCTTTCCTTCTACTGACTTTAGGTTTTATTTGTTTTTCTTTCTCTAGTTCCTTTAGGTCTAAGTCTAGGTTATTTATTTTTTCTTGTTTTCTGGGGTAAGATTTTATTACTATAAACTTCTCTCTTAGGACTGCTTTTGCTGCACCCCATAGGTTTTGGATCAGGTTTTCATTTTCATTTTTCTCTAGGTATTTTTCATTTCCTCTTTGATTTCTTCAGTGATCCACTGTTTTTTTAGTAGCATATTTTTTAGCCTCCTTGTGTTCGTGAGTTTTACAGTTTTGTTTTGTTTTATTTTTAGCGGTATGCAGGCCTCTCACTGTTGTGGCCTCTCCTGTTGCGGAGCACAGGCTCTGGACACGCAGTCTCAGCAGCCATGGCTCACGGGCCCAGCCGCTCTGTAGCATGTGGGATCTTCCCGGACCGGGGCATAAACCCGTGTCCCCTGCATCGGCAGGCGGACTCTCAACCACTGCACCACCAGGGAAGCCCCCAGTTTTACAGTTTTTTTTCTTGCTATCTTAAATTAACTGAGTCTCACTTTGTGGTCCAGCATGTGGTCAATCCTGGAGAATGTTCTATGTGCACTTGAGAAGAATGTGTATTCTGCTGCTTTTGGTTGGAAGGCTCTATAAATATCAATTAAGTCTATCTGGTCTAATGTGTCATTTAAGGCCTGTGTTTCCTTGCTGATTTTCTATCTCGAAGATCTGTCCATTGATGAAAGTGGGGTATTAAAACCCCCCACAATTATTGTGTTACTATTGATTTCTCCATGTGTGGCTGTTAATATTTGCCTTATATATTGGGGTGTTCCTATGTTGGGTGCATATATATTTACAGTTGGTGTATCTTCTTGGATTGATCCCTTGATCATTATGTAGTGTCCTTCCTTGACTCTTGTAATGGTCTTTATTTTAAAGTCTATTTTGTCTGATTTGAGTACTGCCACTCCAGTTTTCTTTTAATTTCATTCACATTGAGTACCTTTTTCCATCCCCTCACTTTCAGTCTGTATGTGTCCCTAGATCTGAAGTGGGTCTCTTGTAGACAGCATATATATGCATCTTGTTTTCATATCCATTCAGCCAGTCTATGTCTTTTGGTTGGAGCATTTAATCCATTTTCATTTAAGGTAATTATTGATATGTATATTCCTATTGCTATTTTCTCAATTGTTTTGGATTTATTTTTGTAGGTCTTTTTTCTTCCCTTCCTCTTTTGTTCTCTTGACTAACTTTAGTGTTGTGTTTGGATTCCTTTTTTCTTTTCTGTGTGTGTAGCTCTTGTAGATTTTCAGTTGTGGTTAACATGAGGATTTGATATAGCACTCTATATATATGCAAGATTATTTTAAGTTGCTGGTCTTTTAATGTCGAATGCATTTCCAATATCCTGCACTTGTGCTCTCCTCTCCTCACAATTGCTTGGTTTTGGTTTTGTTTTGTTTTTTTGGTACGCAGGCCTCTCACTCTTGTGGTGTCTCCTGTTGTGGAGCACAGGCTCCGGATGTGCAGGCTCAGTGGCCATGGCTCACGGGCCCAGCCGCTCCACAGCATGTGGTATCCTCCTGGACCGGGGCACGAACCCGTGTCCCCTGCAGTGGCAGGCGGACTCTCAACCACTGTGCCACCAGGGAAGCCCCACAATTGCTGGTTTTGATATCATATTTGTGTACAGATGATTTCCTACATTTACTTCATGTTTGCCTTTACCAGTGAGCTTTTCCATTCATAATTTTCCTGTTTCTAGTAGTGGCCTTTTCTTTTCTGCTTAGAGAAGTTCCTTTAGCATTTGTTGCAAAGCTACTCGTGGTGCTAACTTCTCTTTGCTTTTGCTTGTCTGTAAAAATTTTGTTTCTCCATCAAATCTGAATAAGAGTCTTGCTGGGTAGAGTATGCTTGGATGTAGATTCTTCCATTTCATTACTTTAAATATACTGTGCCCATCCCTTTTGGTCTGCAGAGTTTCTTCTGAGAATTCAGCTGATAACCTTACTGGAGTTCCCTTGTATATTATTTGTTGCTTTTCCCTTGTTGCTTTTAACATTTTTTCTTTGTCTTTAATTTTTATCAGTTTGATTACTATGTGTCTCAGTGTGTTCACCCTTGGGTTTATCCTGCCTGGGACTCTGTGCTTCCTAGACTAGTGTGACTGTTTCCCTTCCCATGTTAGGGGAGTTTTTGGCTATTATCTCTTCAAACATTTTCTGAGGTCCTTTCTTCTCCTTCTGGGACCCCTATAATGTGAATGTTGATGCATTTAATGTTGTCCCAGATATCTCTTATACTCTCTTCATTTCTTTTAATTCTTTTTTCTTTATTCTGTTCTGTGGCAGTGATTTCCACCATTCTGTTTTCCAGGTCACTTGTTCTTTCTTCTATCTCAGTTACTTCTAGTGTATTTTTCATTTCCGGTATTGTATGTTCATCTCTATTTTTTTGTTCTATAGTTCTTCTAGGTCTTTGTTTAAGACTTCTTGTATCTTCTCAATCTGTACCTGCATTCTTTTTCCAAGATCTTGGATCATCTTAACTGTTATTACTCTGAATCTCTGAATTATTTTTTCCAGTAGATTGCCTATCTCCACTTCACTTCTTTGTTCTTCTGAGGTTTTATCTTGTTTCTTCTTCTGGGACATATTGCTCTGTTGTGTCATTTTGTCTAACATTCTGTGATTGCAGTTTCCATTCCAGAGGCTGCAGGGTTGTAGTTCTTTCTTGCTTCTTCTGTCTGCACTCTGGTGGATGAAACTGTTTACAAGGTTTGTACAGTCTTACTCTTGGGAAAGCCTGGTTCCTGCTTGTTGATGGGTGGTGCTGGGTCTTGCAACTCTGTTTGGCAGGGCCATGCTCAGGAAGACTTTAAGCAGCCTGTCTGCTGATGGTGAGTCTGTGTTCCTACCCTGTTGTTTGTCTGGCCTGAGGCATCTCAGTACTGGAGTCTCCAGGCTTTTGGGTGGGGCTAAGTCTTGTGGTGGAAATGGTGGCCTCCAGGAGGGTTCACACAAATGAGTACTCACCAGAGCTGCTGCTGCCAGTGTCCTTGTCCCTTCAGTGAGCCACAGCTGCCCCTTGCCTCCACAGGAGACCCTCCAATACTAGAAGCTAAGTCTGGCTCATTCTCTTATGAGGTCACTGCTTTTTCCCTGGGCCCTGGTGCACACAAGATCTTATGTGCACCCTCCAAGAGTGGAGTTCATGTTTTCCCCAGTCCTGTGGAGTTCCTGTGATCAAACCCCGCTGCCCTTCAAAGCCATATTCTCTGCAGGCTCCTCCTGCATTTGCCATACCCCCAGGCTGGGAAGCCTCATGTGTGGCTCAAGACTTTCACTCCTGTGGGAGAACTTCTGTGGTATAATTATTCAGTTTGTGGGTCATCCACCTGATAGCTATGGGATTTGATTTTATAGTGATTGTGCTCTTCCTACCATCTTTTTGTGTCTTCTTCTTTGCCTTTGGGTATAAGGTAACTTTTTTGGTAGGTTCCAGCATTTTTTCTTGTTTCTTGATGTAAGATTGTATTGCTATAGACTTTCCTCTTATATCTGCTTTTCCTGCATCCCATAGGTTTTTGATTGTTGTGTTTTTGTTTTCATTTGTCTCTGGGTATTATTTCTTTGGTGATCCATTGATTGTTTAGTAGCATATTGTTTAACCACCAGGTATTTGTGTTTTTTACAGTTTTCTTTCTTGTGGTTGATTTCTAATCTCACAGCATTGTGGTCGGAAAAGTAGCTTGATATGATTTCAATATTCCTAAATTTACCAAGGGGTTCTTTGTGGTCCAGCATGTCCTCTATCCTGGAGAATTTTCCATGTGCACTTGAGAAGAAAATGTATTCTGCTGCTTTCAGATGGAATGTCCTATAAATATCATTTAAGTCCATCTGGTGTAATGTGTCATTTAGGCCTGTGTTTCCTTATTGTTTCCTTATTGATTTTCTGTCGGATGATCTGTCCATTGATGTAAGTGGGTTGTTAAAATCCCCCATTATTACTGTGTTACTGTCTATTATTTCCCCTTTTATGGATGTTAGCATTTGCCCTATATATTGAGGTGCTCCTATGTTGGGTGCATATATATTTTACAGTTGTTGTTATATCTTCTTCTTGGATTGATCCCTTGATCATTATGTGGTGTTCTTCTTTGTCTCTTGTAACACTCTTTATTGTAAAGTCTATTTTGTCTAATATGAGTATTGCTACTCCAGCTTTCTCTTGATCTCCATTTGCATGAAGTACCTTTTTTCATTCCCTCACTTTCAGTCTGTATGTGTCCACAGATATGAAGTGGGTCTCTTGTAGACAATATATACTGTCTTGTTTTTGTATCCATTCAGCCAGTATATATGTCTTTTGGTTCAAGCATTTAATCCATTTTCTTTTAAGGTAATTATCAATATGTATGTTCCCATTACCATTTTCTTAATTGTTTGTTTTCAGTCTGTTTATGTAGGCCTTTTTTTTTCCCCTTCCTCTTTTTTTCTTTCTTGTATTTCTTTTCTAGAGAAGTTCCTTTAGCATTTGTTATAAAGCTGGTTTGGTTCTGTTGAATTCTTTTTAGCTTTTGCTTAAAGCTATTGATTTCTCTGTTGAATCTGAATGAGAGCCTTGCTGAGTAGAGTATTATTGGTTTTAGGTTTTTTCCTTTCATATCTTACCACTCATATCTGGCCTGCAGAATTTCTTCTGAAAAATTAGCTGATAGCCTTACAGGGATTCCATTGTATGTTACTTGTTGCTTTTCCCTTGTAGACAGCCTCATCCACCAGAGTATAGACAGCAGATGCAAGAAGAACTACAACCTTGCAGCCTCCAGAATGGAAGCTGAAATCACAGAATGTTACACAGAATGACATAGTAGAGGAATATGTCCCAGAAGAAGTAACAAGATAAAACCCCAGAAGAACAAGGAAGTGGAGATAGTCAATCTACTGGAAAATTAATTCAGAGTAATGACAGTTAAGATGATCCAAGATCTTGGGAAAAGAATGCAGGTACAGACTGAGAAAATACAAGAAATTTTTAACAAGGACCTAGAAGAACTATACAAAGAGTGATGTGATGAACAACACAATAAGTGAAGTGAAAAATACACTAGAAGGAATCAATAGCAGAATAACTGGGGCAGAAGAACAGATCAGTGAGCTGGAAAATAGAATGATGGAAATCACTGATGTGGAAAAGAATAAAGGAAAAAGAATGAAAAGAAATGAGGACAGTCTCAGAGGACTCTAAGACAACATTAAACACACCAACATTTGAATTATAGTGGTCCCAAAAGAAGAAGAGAAAGAGAAACGGTCTAGGGAAAATATTTGAAGAGAATATAGTTGACAACTTCCCTAACATGGGAAAGGAAATAGTCACCAAGTCAAGGAAGTGCAGAGTCCCATACAGGATAAACCCAAGGAGAAACACATATTAATCAAACCAACAAAAATTAAATACAAAGAAAAAATATTAAAAGCAGCAAAGGAAAAGCAACAAGTAACATATAAGGGAATCTCCATAAGGTTAAGTTGATTCATCAGCAGAAACTCCGCAAGCCAGAAGGTAGTGGCAGGACATATTTTAAGTGATGAAAGGGAAAAACCTACTGCCAAGATTACTGTACCCAGCAAGGATCTCATTCAGATTTGACAGAGAAATTAAAATCTTTACAGACAAGCAAAAGTTAAGAGAATTCAGCACCACCAAACCAGCTTTACAACAAATGCTAAAAGACATTCTCTAGGCAGGAAACACAGAGAAGAAAAAGACCTACAAAAACAAACCCAAAAAGATTAAGAAAATGGTAATAGGAACATACATATTGCTAACTACCTTAAATGTAAATGGATTAAATGGTCCAACCAAAAGACATAGACTGGCTGAATGCCAAAAAAACAAGACCCATATATATGCTGTCTACAAGAGACCCATCTCAGACCTAGGGATACATACAGACTGAAAGTGGGGGGATGGAAAAAGATAGTCCATGCAAATGGAGGTCAAAAGAAAGGTAGAGTAGCAATTCTTATATCAGACAAAATAGACTTTAAAATAAACACTGTTAAGAGAGACAAAGAAGGACACTACATAATGGTCAAGGGATCAATCCAAGAAGAAGATATAACAATTATAAATATATATGCACCCAACATAGGAGCACCTCAATATATAAGGCAAATGCTAACAGCCATAAAAAGGAAAATCAACAGTAACATAATAATAGTCAGGGACTTTAGCATCCCACTTATACCAATGGAAAGATCATCCAGACAGTAAATTAATGTGGAAACACAAGCCTTAAATGACACATTAGAGTAGATAGACTTAATTGATATTTATAGGATATTTCCATCCCAAAACAGCAGAATACACTTTCTTCTCAAGTGCACATGGAACATTCTCCAGGATAGATCACATCTTGGGTCACAAATCAAGCATCAGTAAGGTTAAGAAAATTGAAATCATATCAAGCAACCTCTTGAAACACAAGCCTATGAGATTAGAAATCACTACAAGAAAAAAAAACTGTTAAAAAACACAAACACATGGAGGCTAAACAATATGTTACAAAATAACCAATAGAAAAATGACAATGGAAACACGATGATCCAAAACCTATGGGATGCAGCAAAAGCTGTTCAAACAGGAAACTTTATAGCAATAAAATCTTACCTCAAGAAACAAGAAATTTCAAAAAAAAAAAAAAACCCAACGTAACCTTACACCTAAAGCAACTAGAGAAAGAAGAACAAACAAAACCCAACGTGAGTAGAAGGAACTAAATCATAAAGATCAGAGCAGAGAGGGGGGACCTTGAAGATGGCGGAAGAGTAAAACACAGAGATCGCCTTCCTCCCCACGGATACACCAGAAATACATCTACACGTGGAACAACTCCTACAGAACACCTACTGAAGGCTGGCAGAAGACCTCAGAACTCCCAAAAGGCAAGAAACTCCCCACGTACCTGGGTAGGGCAAAAGAAAAAAAGAAAAAACAGAGACAAAAGAATAAGGACGGCACCTGCACCAGTGGGAGGGAGCTGTGAAGGAGGAAAAGTTTCCACACACTAGGAAGCCCCTCCGCGGGCGGAGACTGCGGGAGGCGGAGGGGGGAGCTTCGGGACTGCGGAGTGGTGCACAGCAACGGGTGCGGAGGGCAAAGCGGGGAGATTCCTGCACAGACGATCGGTGCCGACCGGCACTCGCCAACCCGAGAGGCTTGTCTGCTCACCCGCCGGGGCGGGCGGGGCTGAGAGCTGAGGCTCGGGTTTCGGTTTTGGAGGGAGCGCAGGGAGAGGACTGGGGTTGGCGGCTTGAACATAGCCTGAAGGGGTTAGTGCACCACGACTAGCCGGGAGGGAGTTCGGGGAAAAGCCTGCACCTGCCGAAGAGGCAAGAGACTTTTTCTTCCCTCTTTGTTTCCTGGTGCTCGAGGAGAGGGGTTTAAGAGCGCTGCTTAAAGGAACTCCAGAGACGGGCGCGAGCCGCGGCTAAAAGCGCGAACCCCAGAGATGGGCGGGAGACGCTAAGGCTGCTGCTGCCGCCACCAAGGGGCCTGTGTGCGAGCACAGGTCACTCTCCACACCCCTCTTCTGCGGAGCCTGTACAGCCCGCCACTGCCAGGTTCCCGGGATCCAGGGACAACTTCCCCGGGAGAACGCACGGCGGGCATCAGGCTGGTGCAACGTCACGCCGGCCTCTGACGCCGCAGGCCTGCCCCGCACGCAGTGCCCCTCCTTCCCCCCCCCCACCCCCGGCCTGAGTGAGCCGGAGCCCCCGAATCAGCAGCTCCTTTAACCCCGTCCTGTCTGAGCAAAAAACAGACGCCCTCCAGTGACCAACACGCAGAGGCAGGGCCAAATCCAAAGCTGAGCTCCTGCGAGCTGTGAGAACAAAGAAGAGGAAGAGAAATCTCTCCCAGCAGCCTCAGAAGCAGCGGATTAAAGCTCCACAATCAACTTGATATACCCTGCATCTGTGGAATACCTGAATAGACAAGGAATGATCCCAAATGGAAGAGGTGGAATTTAGGAACGAGATCTATGATTTTTTTCCCTTTTCCTCTTTTTGTGAATGTGTACGTGTATGCTTCTGTGTGAGATCTTGTCTGTATACTCTTCCTTCCACCATTTGTCCTAGGGCTCTATCCGTCCATGGTTTTTAAAAAAATTTTTTTTTCTTAATAATTTTAATTGTAATAAATTTATTATACTTTACCTTCGTTCTTTCTTTCTTTCTTTCCTTCCTTCCTTCCCTCCTTTGGACAATGAATCCCCCCAAATTGAGGAGGTGGTCTCTGAGAGCAAGATTTATGATTTTTCCCTCTTTACCTCTTTTTGTGAAGGTGTATGTGTATGCTTCTGTGTAAGATTTTCTCTGTATAGCTTTGCTTCCAACATTTGTCCTAAGATTCTATACGTCCCTTTTTTTTCTAAATATTTTTTAATTCAATAACTATATTATACTTTATTTTATTTTTACTGTATCTTCTTTCTGTCTTTTTTCCTTCTTTCCCTCCTTCCTTCCTTCCTTCCTCCCTCCTTTCTTTCCTTCTTTGCTTCTTCCTTCCTTCCTTTGCTCCTTTCCTTCTTTCTTTCCTCATACTTCTACTAATTCTCTCTACATTTTCTCCTTCTTTCCCTCTTTCCTTCCTTCCTTCCTCCCTCCCTCCCTCCTTTCTTTCCTTCTCTGCTTCTTTCTTCCTTCCTTCCTTTCCTCCTTTCCTTCTTTCTTTCCTCATACTTCTACTAATTCTCTCTACTTTTTCTCCCTTTTATTCTGAGCCGTGTGGATGAAAGGCTCTTGGTGCTCCAGCCAGGAGTCAGGGCTCTGCCTCTGAGGTGGGAGAGCCAACTTCAGGACACTGGTCAACAAGAGACCTCCCAGCTCCACATAATATTAAACGGTGGAAATCTCCCAGAGACCTCCATCTTAACACCAGCACCCAGCTTCACTCAACGACCAGCAAGCCACAGTGCTGGACAACCTATGCCAAACAACTAGCAAAACAGGAACACAACCCCACCCATTAGCAGAGACGCTGCCTAAAATCATAATAAGGCCACAGACACCCCAAAACACAACACCAGACGTGAACCTGCCCACTAGAGAGACAAGATCCAGACTCATCCACCACAACACAGGCACTAGTCCCCTCCACCAGGAAGCCTACACAACCCACTGAAACAACCTTAGCCACTGGAGACAGACATCAAAAACAACGGGAACTACGAACGTGCAGCCTGCAAAAAGGAGACCCCAAACACAGTAAGATAAGCAAAATGAGAAGACAGAAAAACACACAGCAGATGAAGGAGCAAGATAAAAATGCACCAGACCTAACAAATGAAGAGGAAATAGGCAGTCTACCTGAAAAAGAATTCAGAATAATGATAGTAAGGATGATCCGAAATCTTGGAAGTGGAATGGACAAAATGCAAGAAACAGTTAACAAGGACCTAGAAGAAATAAAGATGAAACAAGTAATGATGAACAATGCAATAAATGAAATTAAAAGTAGATGGGATCAATAGCAAAATAACTGAGGCAGAAGGACGGATAAGTGACCTGGAAGATAAAGTAGTGGAAATAACTACTGCAGAGCAGAATAAAGAAAAAAGAATGAAAAGAACTGAGGACAGTCTCAGAGACCTCTGGGACAACATTAAACGCACCAACATTTGAATTATAGGGGTCCCAGAAGAAGAAGAGAAAAAGAAAAGGACTGAGAAAATATTTGAAGAGATTATAGTTGAAAACTTCCCTAATATAGGAAAGGAAATACTTAATCAAGTCCAGGAAGCACAGAGAGTCCCATACAGGATAAATACAAGGAGAAATACGCCAAGACACATATTAATCAAACGGTCAAAAATTAAATACAAAGAAAACATATTAAAAGCAGCAAGGGAAAAACAACAAATAACACACAAGGGAATCCCCATAAGGTTAACAGCTGATCTCTCAGCAGAAACCCTACAAGCCAGAAGGGAGTGGCAGGACATACTGAAAGTGATGAAGGAGAATAGCCTGAAACCAAGACTACTCTACCCAGCAAGGATCTCATTCACATTTGATGGAGAAATTAAAACCTTTACAGACAAGCAAAAGCTGAGAGAGTTCAGCACCACCAAACCAGCTTTACAACAAATGCTAAAGGAACTTCTCTAGACACGAAACACAAGAGAAGGAAATGAGCTATAGTAGCGAACCCAAAACAATATATAAAATGGAAATAGGAACATACATATCAATAATTACCTTAAATGTAAATGGACTAAATGCTCCCACCAAAAGACACAGATTGGCTGAATGGATACAAAAACAAGACCCTTATATATGCTGTCTACAAGAGACCCACTTCAGAACTAGAGACACATACAGACTGAAAGTAAGGGGATGGAAAAAGATATTCCATGCAAATGGAAACCAAAAGAAAGCTGGAGTAGCAATTCTCATATCAGACAAAATAGATTTTAAAATAAGGACTATTAAAAGGGACAAAGAAGGACACTACATAATGATCAAGGGATCGATCCAAGAAGAAGATATAACAATTGTAAATATTTATGCACCCAACATAGGAGCACCTCAATACATAAGGCAAATACTAACAGCCATAAAAGGGGAGATCGACAGTAACACATTCATAGTAGGGGACTTTAACACCCCACTTTCACCCATGGACAGATCATCCAAAATGAAAATAAATAAGGAAACACAAGCTTTAAATGATACATTAAACAAGATGGACTTAATTATTTATAGGACATTCCATCCAAAAGCAACAGAATACACATTTTTCTCAAGTGCTCATGGAACATTCTCCAGGATAGATCATATCTTGGGTCACAAATCAAGCCTTGGTAAATTTAAGAAAACTGAAATTGTATCAAGTATCTTTTCTGACCACAAGGCCATGAGACTAGATATCAATTACAGGAAAAGATCTGTAAAAAATACAAACACATGGAGGCTAAACAATACACTACTTAATAATGAAGTGATCACTGAAGAAATCAAAGAGGAAATTAAAAAATACCTAGAAACAAATGACAATGGAAACACTACAACCCAAAACCTATGGGATGCAGCAAAAGCAGTTCTAAGGGGGAAGTTTATAGCAATACAAGCCCACCTTAAGAAGCAGGAAACATCTCAAATAAACAACCTAACCTTGCACCTCAAGCAATTAGAGAAAGAAGAACAAAAAAACCCCAAAGCTAGCAGGAGGAAAGAAATCATAAAAATCAGATCAGAAATAAATGAAAAAGAAATAAAGGAAACGATAGCAAAGAACAATAAAACTAAAAGCTGGTTCTTTGAGAAGATAAACAAAATAGATAAACCACTAGCCAGACTCATCAAGAAAAAAAGGGAGAAGACTCAAATCAATAGAATTAGAAATGAAAAAGGAGAAGTAACAACTGACACTGCAGAAATAAAAAAAAATCATGAGAGATTACTACAAGCAACTCTATGCCAATAAAATGGACAATCTGGAAGAAATGGACAAATTCTTAGAAATGCACAACCTGCCAAGACTGAATCAGGAAGAAATAGAAAATATGAACAGACCAAACACAAGTACTGAAATTGAAACTGTGATTAAAAATCTTCCAACAAACAAAAGCCCAGGACCAGATGGCTTCACAGGTGAATTCTATCAAACGTTTAGAGAAGAGCTAACACCTATCCTTCTCGAACTCTTCCAAAATATAGCAGAGGGAGGAACACTCCCAAATTCCTTCTACGAGGCCACCATCACATTGATACCAAAACCAGACAAGGATGTCACAAAGAAAGAAAACTACAGGCCAATATCACTGATGAACATAGATGCAAAAATCCTCAACAAAATACTAGCAAACAGAATCCAACAGCACATTAAAAGGATCATACACCATGATCAAGTGGGGTTTATTCCAGGAATGCAAATTTCTTCAATATACGCAAATCTATCAATGTGATAAACCATATTAACAAATTGAAGGAGAAAAACCATATGATCGTCTCAATAGATGCAGAGAAATCTTTCAACAAAATTCAATACCCATTTATGATAAAAACCCTGCAGAAAGTAGGCATAGAGGGAACTTTCCTCAACATAATAAAGGCCATATATGACAAACCCACAGCCAACATCATCCTCAATGGTGAAAAACTGAAACCATTTCCACTAAGATCAGGAACAAGACAAGGTTGCCCACTCTCACCACTCTTATTCAACATAGTTTTGGAAGTTTTAGCCACAGTAATCAGAGAAGAAAAGGAAATAAAAGGAATCCAAATCAGAAAAGAAGAAGTAAAGCTGTTACTGTTTGCAGATGACATGATACTATACATAGAGAATCCTAAATATGCTACCAGAAAACTACTAGAGCTAACCAATGAATTTGGTAAAGTAGCAGGATACAAAATTAATGCACAGAAATCTCTGGCATTCCTATATACTAATGATGAAAAATCTGAAAGTGAAATCAAGAAAACACTCCCATTTACCATTGCAACAAAAAGAATAAAATATCTAGGAATAAACCTACCTAAGGAGACGAAAGACCTGTATGCAGAAAATTATTAGACACTGATGAAAGAAATTAAAGATGATACAAATAGATGGAAAGATACACCATGTTCTTGGATGGGAAGAATCAACATTGTGAAAATGACTCTACTACCCAAAGCAATCTACAGATTCAATGCAATCCCTATTAAACTACCACTGGCATTTTTCACAGAACTAGAACAAAAAATTTCGCAATTTGTATGGAAACACAAAAGACCCCGAATAGCCAAAGCAATCTTGAGAACGAAAAAAGGAGCTGGAGGAATCAGGTTCCCTGACTTCAGACTATACTACAAAGCTACGGTAATCAAGACAGTATGGTACTGGCACAAAAACAGAAAGATAGATCAATGGAACAGGATAGAAAGCCCAGAGATAAACCCACGCACATATGGACACCTTATCTTTGATAAGGGTAGCAGGAATGTACAGTGGAGAAAGGACAGCCTCTTCAATAAATGGTGCTGGGAAAACTGTACAGGTACATGTAAAAGTATGAGATTAGATCACTCCCTAACACCATACACAAAAATAAGCTCAAAATGGATTAAAGACCTAAATGTAAGGCCAGAAACTATCAAACTCTTAGAGGAAAACACTCTATGACATAAATCACAGCAAGATCCTTTCTGACCCACCTCCTAGAGTAATGGAAATAAAAATAAACAAATGGGACCTAATGAAACTTAAAATCTTTTGCACAGCAAAGGAAACCGTAATCAAGACCAAAAGACAACCCTCAGAATGGGAGAAAATATTTGCAAATGAAGCAACTGACAAAGGATTAATCTCCAAAATTTACAAGCAGCTCATGCAGTTCAATAACAAAAAAACAAACAACCCAATCCAAAAATGGGCAGAAGACCTAAATAGACATTTCTCCAAAGAAGATATACAGAATACCAACAAACACGTGAAAGAATGCTCAACATCATTAATCATTAGAGAAATGTAAATCAAAACTACAATGAGATATCATCTCACACCAGTCAGAATGGCCATCATCAAAATATCTAGAAACAATAAAAGCTGGAGAGGGTGTGGAGAAAAGGGAACACTCTTGCACTGCTGGTGGGAATGTGTATTGGTTCAGCCACTATGGAGAACAGTATGAAGGTTCCTTAAAATCTACAAATAGAATTACCATATGACCCAGCAATCCCACTACTGGGCATATACCCTGAGTAAACCAAAATTCAAAAAGAGTCATGTACCAAAATGTTCATTGCAGCTCTATTTACAATAGCCCGGAGATGGAAACAACCTAAGCGCCCATCATCAGATGAATGGATAAAGAAGATGTGGCACATATATACAATGGAATATTACTCAGCCTTAAAAAGAAATGAAATTGAGCTATTTGTAATGAGATGGATAGACCTAGAGTCTGTCATACAGAGTGAAGTAAGTCAGAAAGAAAAAGACAAATACCATATGCTAACACATATATATGGAATTTAAGGGGGAAAAAATGTCATGAAGCACCTAGGGGTAAGACAGGAATAAAGACGCAGACCTACTGGAGAACGGACTTGAGGATATGGGGAGGGGGAAGGGTGAGCTTTGACAGGGCGAGAGAGAGTCATGTACATATACACCCTAACAAACGTAGTAAGGTAGATAGCTAGGGGGAAGCAGCCGCAAGGCACAGAGATATTAGCTCGGTGTTTTGTGACAGCCTGGAGGGGTGGGATAGGGAGAGTGGGAGGGAGGGAGACGCAAGAGGGAAGACATATGGGAATATATATATGTATAACTGATTCACTTTGTTATAAAGCAGAAACTAACACACCATTGTAAAACAATTATACCCCAATAAAGATGTTTAAAAAAAAAAAAGGAAAAAAAAAAGATCAGAGCAGAAATAAATGAAATAGAGATGAAGAAAACATTAGCAAATATCAATGACACTAAAAGCTTGTTCTTAAAGATTAAAAACAATTGATAAACTTTAGATAGACTCATCAAGAAAAAAGGGGAGAGGACTCAAATAAAATTAGAATTGAAAAAGAGAAGTTACAATGGACACCACAGAAATACAAAGGATTATAAGATACTACTATAAGCAAACTATAGGCTAATAAAATGGACAACCTAGAAGAAATGGACAAATTCTTAGAAAGGTAAAATCTTCCAAGACTGAACCGGGAAGAAATAGAAAATGAACAGACCAATCACAAGTACTGAAATTGAAACTGTGATTAAAAATCTTTCAACAAATAAAAGTACAGGACCAAAAGCCTTCACAGGCAAATTCTATCAAACATTTAGAGAAGAGCTAACACTTATCCTTCTCAAAAACTTACAAAATATAGCAGAGGGAGGAACACTCCCAAACTCATTCTGTGAGGCCACCATCACCCTGATACAAAAACCAGACAAAGATATCACAAAAAAATATTTTTTCTTCACTGACGAATTATTGTTCATTGATGAACATAGATGCAAAAATCCTAAACAAAATACTAGTAAACTGAATCCAACAACACATTAAAAGGATCATACACCATGATCAAGTGGGATTTATTCCAGGGATGCAAGGATTTGTCAATATCCTCAAATCAATCAATCAATGTGATATATCACATTGACAAATTGAGAGCAATAACAGTATGATCATCTCAATAGATGCAGAAAAAGCTTTTGACAAAATTCAACACCGATTTATGATAAAACCTCTCCAGAAACTGGGCACAGAAGCAACCTACCTCAACATAATACAGCCCATGTATAACAAACCCACAGCAAATATCATTCTCAATGGTGAAAAACTGAAAGCATTTCCTCTAAGATCAGGAACAAGACAAGGATGTCCAATCTCACCACTGTCATTCAACGTAGTTTTGGAAGTCCTAGCCATGACAATCAGAGAAGAAAAAGAAATAAAAGGAATCCAAATTGGAAAAGAAGTGAAACTGTCACTGTTTGCTGATGACATGATACTATACATAGAAAACTCGAATGATGCTAACAGAAAACTATTAGAGCTCATCAATGAATTTGGTAAAGTTGCAGGATACAAGATTAATAAACAGAAATCTCTTGCACTCCTATACACTAACAATGAAAGATCAGAAAGAGAAATAAAGGAAATAATCCCATTTACCATCACATCAAATATAATAATATACCTACGAATGAACCTACCTAAGGAGGCAAAAGACCTGTACTAAAACTGTAAGATACTGATGAAATAAACAAAAGATGACACAAACAGATGGAGATATATACCATGTTCTCGGATTGGAAGAATCAATATTGTGTAAATTACTATACTACCCAAAGCAATCTACAGATTGAATGCAATCTCTATCAAATAACCAATGACATTTTTCACAGAATTAGAACAAACGATTTTACAATTTGTATGTAATCACAAAATACCACAAATAGCCAAAGCAATCTTGAGAAAGAAAAAAGGAGCTGGAGGAATCAGGCTCCCTGACTTCAGACTATATTACAAAGCCACAGTCATCAAAACAGTATGCTACGGACACAAAAACAGAAATGTAGATCAATGGAACGGAATAGAAAGTCCAGATCAACTTAAGAGAGAGATCAACTCAAATACCTATGGTCACCTAAGCTATGACAATGCAGCAAGAATATACAATGGAAAAAGACAGTCTCTTCAATAAGTGATGCTGGGAAAACTGGACAGATATATGTAAAAGAATGACACTAGAACATTCTTTAACACCATACATAAAAATAAACTCAAAAGGGGTTAAAAACCTAAATGTAAGGCTGGATACTATAAAACTCTTAGATGGAAACTTGGGTAGAACATTCTCTGACATAAATCACAGTAAGATCTTTTTCAATCTACCTCCTAGAGTAATGAAAATTATTATAAAAATAAACAAATGGGACCTAATTAAAGGTAAAAACTTTTGCACAGAAAAGGAAACCATCAACCAAACAAAAAGACAACACTAAGAATGGGAGAAAATATTTGCAAATGAAGCAACCGAAAAGGGATTCATCTCCAAAATATACAAACAGCTCATGCAGCTGAATATCAAAGAAACAACCCAATCAAAAAATGGGCAGAAGATCTAAATAGACATTTCTCCAAAGATGCCATACAGATGGCTAAAAACACATGAAAAGATGCTGAACATCACTAATTACTAGAGGAATGCAAGTCAAAAATACAATGAGGTATCACCTAATACTGATCAGATTGGCCATCATCAAAAAACCTACAAACAATGGTGTGGAGAAAAGGGAACCCTCCTACATAATTGGTGGGAATGTAAACTGGTACAGCCACTATGGAGAACAGTATGGAGGTTCCTTATAATACTAAAAACAGAACTACCATATGATCCAGCAATCACAGTCCTGGGCATATATCCAGAGAAAACCATAATTGAAAAATATACATGCATCCCAGTGTTCATAGCAGCACTATTTACAATAGCCAGGACATGGAAGCAACCTAAAAGTCCATCAAGAGATGAATGGATAAAGAAGATGTGGTACATATATAGAAAGGAACATCACTCAGCCACAAAAAGAACAAAATAATGCCATTTGAAGCAACATGTTGGACCTAGAGATGGGAGATTGTCATACTGAGCGAAGTAAGCCAGAGAAAGACAAATATCATATGATATTGCTTATATGAAGAATGTAAAAAAAAAGGCTCCGAATGAACTTATGTACAAAACAGAAATAGAGTTACATATGTAGAAAATAACGTTATGGTTATTGGAGGGTAAGGGAGGGGAGGGATAAATTGCAAGATTGGGATTGACACATACACACTACTATATATAAAATAGGTAACTAATAAGGACCTACTGTATAGCACAGGGAACTCTACTCAATACTCTGTAATGGCCTATATGGGAAAAGAATCTAAAAGAGAGTGGATATATGTATAGGTATAACAGATTCACTTTGCCCTACACCTGAAACTAACATAACATTGTAAATCAACTATACCCCACAAAATATAAATAAAGGGTAAAGAAAGACTTGTATGGCCATCTAGACAAGAAGGGAAGTCAAGTGCATGTTGGGTGGGAATTATATTTGCCTCAGTTTTCTCCATAACAGAAGATGGCAGTGCAACCATTACAGACTTTTAAGGAAGACTATGAGGACTGTAAATTAACCCAGCCAATTTATTCTTCTGAGTTGCCATCGACATTCTCAAGCAATCAAGAATTGTAGACAAAATCCAGCCAAACAAGAGAAATATACAGGTTAGAAATTAAGAAATTATGGTAAAGGACTGATGGTAAGCATTTGATGGACTCAAATATAGAACAAAAATTATACAAATGAACAATTATGGATACAATGACAATTATGACAATTATGGATACAGGACAGCCTATAAATGTTGTGAACTTTGATAGTATAAACATAATAATGTAATACGAATCAGACAGATGAGTTAGGAATTAGGAGGAAGTAGAGATGTACTAATTTCTTCAACTTTTATAAGAGTTAACTACTGTGTGTGTGTTCATATAAGTCCCCTCATAGTTGTCTACAATAATGATTATTGAATGTTAATAATGGGTATATTAAGTTGGTTAGATATGGAAATTATTATTTTACTTTCATCTCCATACTTTTTCTGTATTACCTCTTTCTAAACTCCTTTTCTTCTGTATTAATCATTTGTAAAATCATTTTAATAAAATAATAGAATCATGATTGTAAAAACGAGGTGGAAGAGCAGCAGCAGATAAGAAGGAATGGAATTTTCAGAAGTATAAAATCCTCTCAAGAAGTAAATGAATTAAAATAATTATCTAAAGGTATTCTCCATATTTAGTAATAAGAAGGTCATGATGACGTGGATGAGAAAATTTTCTATGGAAGGGAGGCCAGAGGGCCAACTAGTAGTGGAGGGAGGAATAAACAGGAGTGAAGAATAGAGGTAGTGGGGAGGTGTGTTAAGTTCTTTATATGTTAGATATTAAAATCTTAAATTATAGTGAAATTATCCACAGCATTAAAAAAATAAATTATTTTAAACATCTAGTTTGGGTAAAACTCTATCTGAATTTTTGAACACTTTTAATAGTGCTACAATAAATAATACTTTAAACCTACTTATACATGTATTCAATGTATACCATTCAGTGTTTATATAAGTGTTAAATGTATACATTGTATTCAATATAATCAATGGTAGCAAGGTGACAGCTCTTTCATGACTCTCTAATTCCCCAAGCATTGTATTATGTACATTTACAGCAACATTTGTATTCAGAAAGCAATTTTATCATAAGCTGAATCTTAGCAATTTTCTCACTATTTGGTAAAAGTTATTTCTATTATAAAACACGTCTTCACATATGCCTATGGTTTTGCCCTTATTAATCAATTTAACAGCTGTAAGAAAGATTATTCAAGGTTCAGTTGTCATTGTTTTCTTAAACGTTTTCTTAATAAGTAAAATGTTTACTCATTTGTTTCTAAAAGCCCCAAATATCTATTTAATAATCATTCCTAGAATTTAACATGATGTACATTAAACATTGATCTGTAGTATTCTTTGCCTTTTTTTGAAAATTAGAAGAAATACGACATGTTTCCTGTTATTTTCACATCTACATGCATGAATTCTAAAGGGTTTTACCTTTAGATTATATTCAGCAGAATCATCAATCCAAGGTTCAAGTCCCTATTAAGACTGATGAAAACTAGGATCATGTTTAGAAAAGTTTCAAATTAATTCCACACATTTGAGAGATTTGCATGCAAATTAGGAGGTATTATATATACATTAAGTCATACAAAATCCATCTTACTTTCCCTGGCTGTAATTTCCTTCTTATATCAATACATGTTTTCTGCCTTCGTGAATTTGAATTTTTTTGTTTTCCAAAAAACATAATACCTCATTCAAGCAATAATCATCTGTTTCACTGAACACTGGAAAAATTACTTCATATTTCAGAGCTCTTTGAAATTATGTTGAGATCCTATGTTATTAACAGACCATGTGAATTAGGATTAGAGACAGAAAACCTGGATTTCTGTTCTGCCCTAAGTTATAGTAGGGTGAAGTTGGGCAATTACTGACACTGCCTCATCTATACAATTAATGACTTCTTTTTGTCAGTGTATTTGTCAGTGTATTGTGCAGCAACTAAGAAATCCCACTAGGTATTTTAAGTAGAAAGAGATTTAATAATGGGAATTAGGTGCCTTACAAAGATCAGAGGCTGCCAGTGGAACATTTGAGAGAAAAGTGTATCACCAAGCTGCAATCCAGTGATAAAGCAGAAGCAGGAAGCTATGGCTGCTCCAATGGCAACTGTCTCTTGACAACCACAAAACCACTGTATGGGCACTCTAATATTACTGCAGAAAAATCCCACATCCCATTTCTGTGCTTGCCAACAGAGAAAGGCCAAATAAAAAGAAGCAAAAAAGATGGCTTCTGCCTCCCAAATCACACTTAAGCACATTTTAAAGTCTATATAAGGTGTGGATCCTAGCTTTCCATGCCCTGCAGTAAATAAAGCCACACTGGAAGCTCATGAGAATAGAAACTGAGTTATCAGGTGAAACTTTCAAAATCACTCAGCTGCTGTGGAGCCGCACTTCAGATTCTCATTTAGGGAAAGCTGAGGAGTGAAGTGGGGCCTCCGAGCAACTCGAGAGCAAAAAGTAAACACATTATTCTAGGAGGTGGGTCAAAAAGCATCTTGCTGTGATTTATGTCATAGAGTGTTCTGCCTATGTTTTCCTCTAAGAGTTTGATAGTATCTGGCCTTACATTTAGGTCTCTAATCCATTTTGAGTTTATTTTTGTGTATGGTGTTAGGGAGTGTTCTAATTTCATACTTTTACATGTACCTGTCCAGTTTTCCCAGCACCACTTATTGAAGAGGCTATCTTTTCTCCACTGTATATTCTTGCCTCCTTTATCAAAGATAAGGTGACCATATGTGCGTGGCTTTATCTCTGGGCTTTCTATCCTGTTCCATTGATCTGTATTTCTGTTTTTGTGCCAGTACCATACTGTCTTGATTACTAAAAACAAAAATTAAAAATATGGGACCTAATGAAACTTCAAAGCTTTTACGCAGCAAAGGAAGCCATAAACAAGACCAAAAGACAACCCTCAGAATGGGAGAAAATATTTGCAAATGAAGCACCTGACAAAGGATTAATCTCCAAAATTTACAAGCAGCTCATGCAGCTCAATAACAAAAAACAAACAACCCAATCCAAAAATGGGCAGAAGACTTAAATAGACATTTCTCCAAAGAAGATATACAGACTGCCAACAAACACATGAAAGAATGCTCAACATTATTAATCATTAGAGAAATGCAAATCAAAACTACAATGAGATATTATCTCACACCGGTCAGAATGGCCATCATCAAAAATCTAGAAACAATAAATGCTGGAGAGGGTGTGGAGAAAAGGGAACCCTCTCGCACTGTTGGTGGGAATGTAAATTGGTACAGCCACTATGGAAAACAGCATGGAGGTTCCTTAAAAATCTACAAATAGAACTACTATATGACCCAGCAATCCCACTACTGGGCATATACCCTGAGAAAACCATAATTCAAAAAGAGTCATGTACCAAAATGTTCATTGCAGCTCTATTTACAATAGCCAGGACATGGAAGCAACCTAAGTGTCCATCAACAGATGAATGGATAGAGAAGATGTGGCACATATATACAATGGAATATTACTGAGCCATAAAAAGAAACGAAATTGAATTATTTGTAGTGAGGTGGATGGATCTAGAGTCTGTCATACAGAGTGAAGTAAGTCAGAAAGAGAAAAACAAGTACCATATGCTAATACATATATATGGAATCTAAGGGGGAATAAAAAGGTCATGAAGAACCTAGGCGGGGCTTCCCTGGTGGCGCAGTGGTTGAGAATCCACCTGCTGATGTAGGGGACACAGGTTCGTGCCCCAGTCTGGGAAGATCCCACATGCTGCAGAGTGGCTGGGCCCGTGAGCCATGGCTGCTGAGCCTGTGCGTCCGGAGCCTGTGCTCCACAACGGGAGAGGCCACAATAGTGAGAGGCCCACGTACTGCAAAAAAAAAAAAAAAATCTTCCAAGAGGATCGGAACCAAGATGGCAGAGTAGAAGGACGTGCTCTCACTCCCTCTTGTGAGAACAGAATCACAACTAGCTGCTAGACACTCATCGACAGGAAGACACTGGAACTCACCAAACAAGATACCCCACATCCAAAGACAAAGGAGAAGCCACAATGAGAAGGTAGGAGGGGCGCAAACACTTTAAAATCAAATCCCATAACTGCTGGGTGGGTGACTCACATACTGGAGAACACTTATACCCAGAAGTCCACCCATTGGAGTGAAGGTTCTGACCCCCACGTCAGGCTTCCCAACCTGGTGGTCCAGCAATAGGAGGAGCAATTCCTAGAGAATCAGACTTTGAAGCCTAATGGGAATTGATTGCAGGACTTCAACAGGACTGGGGGAAACAGAGACTCCACTCTTGGAGGGCACACATAAAGTCATGTGCACATTGGGACCCGGAGAAGGAGCAGTGACCCCATGGGAGACTGAACCAGACCTACCTGCTAGTGTTGGAGGGTCTCCTGCAGAGGTTGGGGGGTGGTGCTGTGGCTCACCGTGGGGACAAGGAAGCGGGCAGCAGAAGTTCTGGGAAGTACTCCTTGGCATGAGCCCTCCCAGAGTCTGGCATTAGCCCCACCAAAGAGCCCAGGTAGGCTCCAGTGTTGGGTTGCCTCAGACTAAACAACCAACAGGGAGGGAACAAAGCCCCACCCAGCAACAGTCAAATGGATTAAAGTTTTACTGAGCTCTGCTCACCAGAGCAACAGTCAGCTCTACCCACAGTCCCTCCCATCAGGAAACTTACACAAGCCTATTAGATAGCCTCATCCACCAGCGGGCAGACAGCAGAAGAAAGAAGAATTATAATCCTAGAGCCTGTGGAAGAAAAACGATGTTCATAGAAAGATAGACAAGGTGAAAAGGCAGAGAGCTATGAACCAGATGAAGGGACACGATAAAACTACAGAAAAAAAACTAAATGAAGTGGAGATAGGCATCCTTCCAGAAAAAGAATTCAGAATAATGATAGTGAAGATGATCCAGGACCTCGGAAAAAGAATGGAGGCAAAGATCAAGAAGATGCAAGAAATGTTTAACAAAGACCTAGAAGAATTAAAGAACAAACAGAGATGAACAATACAATAACTGAAATGAAAACTACACTAGAAGGAATCAATAGCAGAATAACTGAGACAGAAGAACGCATAAGTGACCTGGAAGACAGAATGGTGGAATTCACTGCTGTGGAACAGAATAAAGAAAAAAGAATGAAAAGAAATGAAGACAGCCTAAGAGACCTCTGGAACAACATTAAAGGTAACAACGTTCACATTATAGGAGTCCCAGAAGGAAAAGAGAGAGAGAAAGGACCAGAGGAAATATTTGAAGAGATTATAGTCAAAAACTTCCCTAACATGGGAAAATAGCCATCCAAGTCCAGGAAGCACAGAGAGTCCCATACAGGAAAAACCCAAGGATAAACACACCAAGACACATAGTAATCAAATTGGCAAAAATTAAAGACAAGGAAAAATTATTGAAAGCAGCAAGGGAAAAATGAAAAATAACATACAAGGGAACTCCCATAAGGTTAACAGCTGAGTTCTCAGCAGAAACTCTACAAGCCAGAAGGGAGTGGCATGATATACTTAAAGTGATGAAAACGGGAGAACTTACAACCAAGATTACTCTACACAGCAAGGATCTCATTAAGATTCGATGGAGAAATCAAAAGCTTTACAGACAAGCACAAGCTAAGAGAATTCAGTACCACCAAACCAGCTCTACAACAAATGCTAAAGGAACTTCTCTAAGTGGGAAACACAAAAGAAGAAAAGGTCCTACAAAAACAAACCCAAAACAATTAAGAAAATGGTAATAGGAACATACATATCCATAATTACCTTAAATGTGAATGGATTAAATGCTCCAACCAAAAGGCACAGGCTTGCTGAATGGATACAAAAACAAGACCCATCTGTATGCTGTCTACAAGAGACCCACTTCAGACCTAGGGACACATACAGACTGAAAGTGAGGGGATGGAAAAAGATATTCCATGCAAATGTAAATCAAAAGAAAGCTGGAGGGCTTCGCTGGTGGCGCAGTGGTTGAGAGTCTGCCGCCGATGCAGGGGACATGGGTTCATGCCCCATTCCAGGAAAATCCCACATGCTGTGGAGTGGCTGAGCCTGTGAGCCATGGCGGCTGAGCATGTGTGTCCAGAGCCTGTGCTCCGCAGCGGGACAGGCCACAACAGTGAAAGGCCCGCATACCACAAAAAAAAAAAAAAAAAAAGCTGGAGTAGCAATACTCATATCAGATAAAATAGACTTTAAAGTAAAGAATGTTACAAGAGACAAGGAGGACACTACATAATGATCAAGGGATCAATCCAAAAAGAAGATATATCAATTATAAATATATATGCACTCAACATAGGAGCACCACAATACATAAGGCAACTGATAACAGCTATAAAAGAGGAAATAGACAGTAACACAATAATAGTGGGGGACTTTAACACCTCACTTACACCAATGGACAGATCATCCAAAATGAAAATAAATAAGGAACCACAAGCTTTAAATGATACATTAAACAAGATGGACTTGATTGATATTTATAGGACATTCCATCCAAAAACAGCAGATTACACTTTCTTCTCAAGTGCACACGGAACATTCTCCAGGATAGATCACATCTTGGGTCACAAATCAAGCCTCAGTAAATTTAAGAAAATTAAAATCATATCAAGCATCTTTTCTGGCCAGAATGTTATGAGATTAGAAATGAATTACAGGGAAAAAAACGTAAAATACACAAACACATGGAGGCTAAACAACACGTTATTAAACAACCAAGAGATCACAGAAGAAATCAAAGAGGAAATCAAAAAATACCGGGAGACAAATGACAATGGAAACATGATGATTGAAAACCTATGGGATGCAGCAAAAGCAGTTCTAAGAGGGAAGTTTATAGCTATACAAGCCTACCTTAAGAAACAAGAAAAATCTCAAATAAACAATCTAACCTTACACCTAAAGGAACTAGAGAAAGAACAAACAAAACCCAAAGTTAGTAGAAGGAAAGAACTCATAAAGATCAGAGCAGAAATAAATGAAATAGAAACAAAGAAAACAATAGCAAAGATCAATAAAACTAAAAGCTTCTTTGAGAAGATAAACAAAATTGATAAACCATTAGCCAGACTCATCAAGAAAAGACGGAGAGGACTCAAATCAATAAAATTAGAAATGAAAAAGGAGAAGTTACAACAGACACCACAGAAATACAAAGCATTCTAAGAGACTACTACAAGCAACTCTATGCCAATAAAATGGACAACCTGGAAGAAATGGACAAATTCTTAGAAAGGTATAACATTCCAAGACTGAACCAGGAAGAAACAGAAAATATGAACAGACCAATCACAAGTAATGAAATTGAAACTGTGATTAAAAATCTTCCAACAAACAAAAGTCCAGGACCAGATGGCTTCACAGGTGAATTCTATCAAACATTTAGAGAAGAGCTAACACCCATCCTTCTCAAACTCTTCCAAAAAATTGCAGAGGAAGGAACACTCCCAAACTCATTCTATGAGGCCACCATCACCCTGATACCAAAACCAGACAAAGATACTACAAAAAAAGAAAATTACAGACCAATATCACTGGTGAATATAGATGCAAAAATCCTCAACAAAATACTAGCAAACAGAATCCAACAACTCATTAAAAGGCTCATTCACCATGATTAAGTGGGATTTATCCCAGGGATGCAAGGATTCCTCAATATACACAAAGCAATCAATGTGATACACCATCTTAATAAACTGAAGAAGAAAAACCATATGATCATCTCAATAGATGCAGAAAAAGCTTTTGACAAAATTCAACACCCATTTATGATAAAAAAACTCTCCAGAAAGTGGGCACACAGGGAACCTACCTCAACATGATAAAGGCCATATATGACAAACCCACAACAAACATCATTCTCAATGGTAAAAACCTAACAGCATTTCCTCTAAGATCAGGAACAAGACAAGGATGTCCACTCTCACCACTATTATTCAACATAGTTTTGGAAGTCCTAGCCACAGCAATCAGAGAAGAAAAAGAAATAAAAGGAATATAAATAGTAAAAGAAGGAGTAAAACTGTCACTGTTTGCAGATGACATGATACTATACATAGAGAAACCTAAAAATGCCACCAGCAAACTACTAGAGCTAATTAATGAATTTGGTAAGGTTGCAGGATACAAAATTCATGCACATAAATCTCTTGCTTTCCTATACACTAATGATGAAAAATCTGAAAGAGAAATTATGGTAACACTCCCATTTACCATTGCAACAAAAAGAATAAAATACCTAGGAATAAACAAAAGACAAAAGGAGACAAAAGACCTGTATGCAGAAAACTATAAGACACTGATGAAAGAAATTAAAGATGATACCAGCAGATGGAGAGACGTACCGTGTTCTTGGATTGGAAGAATCAATATTGTGAAAATGACTATACTACCCAAAGCAATCTACAGATTCAATGCAATCCCTATCAAATTACCAATGGCAGTTTTTATGGAACTACAACAAATCATCTTAAAATGTGTATGGAGACACAAAAGACCCCAAGTAGCCAAAGCAGTCTTGAGGGGAAAAAACGGAGCTGGAGGAATCAGACTCCCTGACTTCAGACTATACTACAAAGCTACAGTAATCAAGACAATACGGTACTGGCACAAAAACAGAAACATAGGTCAATGGAACAAGATAGAAAGCACAGAGATAAACCCACGCACCTATGGTCAACTAATCTATGACAAAGGAGGCAAGGATATACAACAGAGAAAAGACTGTCTCTTCAATACGTGGTGCTTGGAAAACTGGACAGCTACATGTAAAAGACTGAAATTAGAACACTCCCTAACACCATACACAATAATAAACTCAAAATGGATTCGAGACCCAAATGTAAGACTGGACACTATAAAATTCTTAGAGGAGAACATAGAAAGAACACTCTTTGACATAAATCACAGCAAGATCTTTTTTGATCCACCTCCTAGAGTAATGGCAATAAAAACAAAAATAAACAAATGGGACCTAATGAAACTTCAAAACTTTTGCACAGCAAAGGAAACCATAAACAAGACAAAAAGACAACCCTCAGAATGGGAGAAAATATTGGCAAATGAATCAATGGACAAAGGATTAATCTCCAAAATATATAAATAGCTCATGCAGCTCAATATTAAAGAAACAAACAACCCAATCCAAAAATGGGCAGAAGACCTAAATAGACATTTCTCCAGAGAAGACATACAGATGGCCAAGAAGCACATGAAAAGTTGCTCAACATCTCTAATTATTAGAGAAATGCAAATCAAAACTACAATGAGGTATCACCTCACACCAGTTAGAATGGGCATCATCAGAATACCTACAAACAACAAATGCTGGAGAGGGTGTGGAGAAAAGGGAACCCTCTTGCACTGTTGGTGGGAATGTAAATTGATACAGCCACTATGGAGAACAGTATGGAGGTTCCTTAAAAAACTAAAAATAGAATTACCATAAGATCCAGCAATCCCACTACTGGGCATATAACCAGAGAAAACCATAATTCAAAAAGACACATGCACCCCAATATTTATTGCAGCACTATTTACAATAGCCAGGTCATGGCAGCAACCTAAATGCCCATCAACACACGAATGGATAAAGAAGATGTGGTACATATATACAATGGAATATTAGCCATAAAAAGGATCAAAATTGGTCATTTTTAGAGATGTGGATGGATCTAGAGATTGTCATACAGAGTGAAGTAAGTCAGAAAGAGAAAAACAAATATCGTATATTAACACATTTATGTGGAACCTAGAAAAATAGTACAGATGAACTCGTTTGCAGGGCAGAAGTTGAGACACAAATGTAGAGAACAAATGTATGGACACCAAGGGGGGAAAACCGTGGTGGGGTGGGGATGGTGGTGTGCTGAATTGGGCGATTGGGATTGACATGTATACACCGATGTGTATAAAATTGTTGACTAATGAGAACCTGCAGTATAAGAAAACAAACAAACAATACTAAACTTTCTTTGGGTTATTTGTATGGTAATATGTTAATATAAATGTTTCAGACATTACATGAAATTTCTAAAAATCTTATATGTTCTGGTATAATGTTATAAGTCATAATTCTAGTTATTACTTTAAAATGTATATCTCAGAAATAACTAAATTTCCTTGTCAATTGCATTATTATGAACTTTCACCCAATCTTTAACCATGGTAATTTTTAAGTCTTTTGTCTTTTAAGACAGTTCTGGGTGTACTCTGATGCTTTTGCAAAAATGTTCCTATAAAATGGTTTCATTTTCAAGGAATTCATGGAAAAGACTCTGACCAGTACAGGTTTCTGGTAACTGACTATACTGCTGAACTGAATGAATAAGCATTTTCAGAACTCTAATGGAAAACTGATGAATTCATAAAAGTGCTAACAAAAGATCAAGATGAAAAAAAATTAATTACATGGGACTGAGTGAACTGATGAGGATGATTATAATTTTTGTGACTTTCTGTTTGAATAAAAAAAAAAATCCCACAAGGACTCAGAGGCAAAAAATATACAAATGAATTTTCACTGCAAAGTAAACGACCTGTTACAGTGGAGGATTACTGGACTGAATGTCAATATTATGACATAGTATGAGTGTGTTTCGTGTTTGGTAATTTCAATCATTGTTGCTTTTGTTGTGGTCATCCATTTACAATGCTTGGTGTCAGTTTATTTATCTCTTGTAAAAATAAAATACAGTGTGTATGTAAAAAAAAAAAAAAATCATGGGACTTCCCTGATGGTCCAGTGGTTAAGACTCCATGCTTCCATTGCAGGGGACACAGGTTCGATCCCTGGTCAGAGAATAAGATCCTTCATGATGCATGGTGTGGCCAAATAAATAAATAAATACAAAAAAAAAAAAGAGTGGCTGGCAAAGAAGCAATGTCACCAAGATGGCAGAGTAGGAAGCTCTAGATCTTCCTTCCTCCCACAAACACACTGATTCTGAAACAGTTCATGGGCAGATTTTCTTTGTGCGGAGTCCAGGAATTAATCAGAAGATTTCTGCACACTGGGCAAACATGAAACCAGACTGAAGCCGGTAGGGAGATTCAAACTCTGTAGCCAGACTTGTTGGCCCTGGTGCAATCTCCTATGATCAGGAAGAGATCCCTTAGGTCCCAACTTCTCCCAAAGGAGGGAAAAGGTTGGTTCATGCAACCAGTACTCCAACTTTATTGAGCGGCCTCCCCTGAGGGCTGGCTTCTGTCTTTAAGACACACCAAAACAGAGTCAAAGAAAATAAAGAATCAGGCAAAGATAAAAATCTCCAGAAACTGACCTTAATGAAATGTAGTTATATGATTTACCTGAGAGAGACTTCAGAATTACTGTCATAAAGTTGCTAACTGAGGTCAAGAGAACAATACATGAACAAAGGGAGAATTATCACAAAGAGGTAGAAAACATTAAAAAGTACCAAACAGAAACCATGAAGCTGAAGAATACAATAACCAAACTGAAAAAGTCACTAGAACAATTCAACATCAGAGTAGGTAAAGCAGAAGAAAGAAACTGTGGACTCAAAGATGGATAATTGGAAATCTTCAATCAGAGGAACAAAAATTAAAAAAAAGAATGATCAAAGGTAAAGCATAAGGGATTTACAGGATACCATCATGCATAGCAATATACACATATGGGATTCCCAGAAAGAGAGAGAGGAAGAACCAGAAAGCTTATTCAAAGAAATAATAGCTGAAAACTCTCTAAATCTGGGAAAGGAAATAGACATCCAGATTCAAGAATCCCAAAAGACACAAATAAGACACCAAAGAAATCCACACTGAGACACATTATATTCAAATTGTCAAAAGTCAGATGAAGAGAGAATTTTGAAAACAGTAAGAGAAAAGAGACTTGTCACATACAAAGGAACCCCATCCCCATAAGACTGTCATTGGATTTTTCAGCAGAAACTTTGCAGGTTAGAAGAGTGGAATGATATATTCAAAGTGCTGAATGAAAAAAAAACTGCTAACTAAGAATGCTATAGGCAGCAAAACTGTCCTTCAAAAATGAAAGAGAGATAAAGACTTTCCCAGACAAACAAAAGCTGAGAAAGTTCATCACCACTAGACCTACTCTACAAGAAATGTTAAAGAGAGTTCTTTAAATTGAAATGAAAGGACACTAAATAGAAATATGATAACATAAGAAAGTATGAAACTCATTGGTAAAGGTAAAATATACAGACAAATACAAAATACTATATTACTGTAGTGGTAGTGGGTAAGTCACTTTTAACTCTAGTATAGAAGTTAAAAGACAAAAGTATTAAAAATAACTATAAAATATGTTAAAGATATACCATAAGAAAACATGTAAATTGTGATAATAGTAACAAAGTGGGAGGGAGGAGTTATAGTTTTTAATGTAATTAACCTTAATTTATTATCAGCTTAAAATAGAATACAATAACCATGAAATATTTTGTGTAAGTCCCAAGATAACCATAAAAAAATACCTATAGAAATTAAACAAAAGAATCAAAGCATAGCAATACAAAAAATTGACAAAATATAAAGGGATGCAAGACAGAAAAAGAAAAGTATAAGATTAACAGAAAACAACACAATGGCAATAGTAAATCCTTTCTATCAATAGTTACTTTAGTAATAGTAAATAGATTAAAATCAAAAGGCATAGATTGGATGATTGATTTAAAAAATAAGGCACCCCACAAAAAAATTAAATTAAAAAAATTTTTTTAAAGACCCAGCTTATGTCAACAAGAAACTCACTTTAGATTTAAGAACACACACAGGCTGAAAGTGAATGGGTAAAAAGAAAAAAAAAAAGATATTCTATGCAAATAGTAACTGAAAGTCAGCAGCTGTAGCTATACTTATATCAGACAAAATAAGTTTGACCTTAAGTTCAGACTGTCAAAAACTGCCACAGTAAACAGAGGAGGACATTATATAATGATAAAAGGGTCAATCCCAGGAAGCTGTAACAGTTACAATTATATATGCATCCAACATCAGAGCACCTAAATATATAAAGCAAACACTGACAGAACTAAAGGGGGAAATATACATCAATACAAAAATAGTAAGATACTTCAATATCCCACTTTCAATAGTAGATAGACCAACCAGACATAAGATCACAAGGAAACAGAGGACTTGAACAACACTGTTGACCAATGGACCCAACAGATATACACAGAACATTGCACCCAACAGTAGCAGAGTACATATTCTTCTTAAGTGTGTATAGATCTTTCTGTAGGATATATCACAATTTAGGTCCAAAACACATCTTAACAAATTTAAGAAGATTGAAATCATGTCAAGTATCTTTTATAACTGCAATAGATGAGACTAGAAATCAATAACTTTCCTTTCCAGAAGGAAAACTGGAAAACTCACAAATAGATGGAAATTAAACAACACATTCTTAAATAACCATAAAGTCAAAGGAGAAATCAACAAGAAAATTAGAAAATATCTCAAGACAAACTAAAGGAAAAACACAATATACCAAAATGTATGTGGTGCAGCAAATTACAGGCCTACAAACTGTAAAACCTAGAAGAAATGGACAAATTATTAGAAACATATAACCTGCCCACCCTAAATTATGAAGAAACAGAAAATCTGAATAGATCGATTACTAGTATAGAGATCAGATTAGTAATCACAAACTTCCAAACAAATTAAAAAAAACCAGGACCAGATGACTTTGCTGGCAATTTTAATCAAACATTTAAAGATGAATTAATGTCAGTCATTTTCAAACTCTTCTCAAAAATTGAAGAGAATGGAATACTTCCAAAATCATTTTGTGAGGCCCACATTATGGTGATACCAAAGCCAGAAAAAGACACCACCAGAAAAGATAAATACATCCCAATACCCCTGATGAACATAGATGCAAATATCCTTAACAAAATACTAACAAACTGAGTCCAACAGCATATTAGAAGGATCATATACCATGACCAAATGAAATTTATCCCTGGGATGCAAGGATGGTTCAACATATGAAAATCAGTTAACGTGATATGTTACATTAACAGAATAAAGGATTAAAATCACATGGTCACCTCAATAGATGCAGAAAAAGCATTTGACAAAATTTGACACCCTTTAAAGATAAAAACTCTCAACAAACTAAAAATAGAAGGAAACTGCCTGAACAAAATTAAGTACCTATATGAAAATCCCATAGGTAACATCATATTCAACAGTGAAAACTGAAAGCTTTTCCTCTGAGGTTAGAAACCAGGCTAGTATGCCTACTCTCAGCATTTTTATTCAACATAGTACTGGAAGCCCTAGCCAGATCAAGTAGGCAAGGAAAATCAATAAAAGGCACCCAAATCAGAAAGGAAGAAGTAAAATCATCTCTGTTTGCAGATGAAATAATCTTATATGTAGAAAACCCTAAAGACTACATCAAAAAACTCTTAGAACTAATAAGTGAATTAAGTAACATTGCAGGACACAAAATCAACATACAAAAACAAGTTGCTTTTCTATATACTAGAAACAAACTATCTGAAAAATAAATGAGGAAAACAATCCCACTTACAATGGCACCAAAAAGAATAAAACTTTAGGAGTAAACTTGACTGAGGCAGTGAAAGAACTGTATGCTGAAAACTACAAAATATTGATGAAAGAAGTTAAAGAAGACACAAACAAATGGAATGATATTCTGTGGTCATGGGTTGAAAGATTTAATATTATTTAAATGTCCATACTACCCAAAATGATCTAAATCAAAATCCCAATGGCATGTTTTACAGAATTTTTTTTAAATTTCTAAAATTTGTATGGAACCACAAAAGACCACTATTAGCCAAATCAATCTTGAGAAAGAAGAGCAAAGCTGGAAGCATCAAACTTCATGATTTCAAATATATTACTCAGATTCAGTAATCAAAACATTATGGCACTTGTGTCAGACAGACATATAGACCAATGGAACAGAATAGAGAGCCCAGAAATAAATCCACACATATACAGTCAACAGATCTTTGACCAGGGCTCTAACAATACACAGTGGAAAAAGGATAGTCTCTTCAAAAAATGGTGTCGGGAAAACTGGATATCCATGTGCAAAACAATGAAATTGGACCTTTAAATTATGTCATATGCAAAACTCAACTCAAAATGGATTAAATATTTAAATATAAGACCTGAAACTATAAAAATGTCTAGAAGAAAACATAGGGGAAAGACTTCATGACATTGGTCTTGGCAATAATTTCTTGGATATGGCACTGAAAGCTCAGGCAACAAAAACAAAATAAACAAGCTGGACTACATCAAACTAAAAAGCTTCTATACAGCAAAGGAAACAAACAGCAGACGGCAAAGTTAACCTATGGAATGGGAGAAAATATTTGCAAACCGTATATCCAACAATGGATTAATCTTCAAAATGTGTAAGGAACTCCTACAACTCAAAAAGAAAAAAATCAATAACCCAATTAAAAAATGGGTCAAAGACTTAAATAGACATTTCTCCAAAGAAAACATACAAATGGCCAACAGATACATTAAAAAGTACTCAACATCACTAATCATCAGGGAAATAAAAATCAAACCCACAATGAGATGTCGCTTCACACCTATTTAGATGGCTATTATAAAAAAAATAGGTAACAAGTGTTGGCAAGAATGTGGATGAATTGGAATGTTAGCACACTGTTGGTGAGAATGATAAATGGTGTAGCCATTATGACAACGGTATGGAGGTTCCTCAAAAAACTTAAAATGGAACTACCATTTGATCCAACAATCCTTTTTCTGGGTACTTAGCTAAAAGAATGAAATCAGGATCTCAAAGATATATTAGCATTTCATGTTCATTGCAGCACTATTCACAATAGTCAAGATGTGGAAGCAACCTAAATGTCCATCAACAGATGAATATGTAAAGAAAATATGGTATATGCATTCAATGGAATACGATTCAACCTTAATTCTGAAGCAAAGTCAGAAGGAAATTATGTCATGTGTGAAAACATGGATGAACCTGAGCACACTATACTAAATGAAATAAGCCAATCACATACAAACAAATACTGCATGATTCATCTTATATAAGGAATGTAAAATAGTGAAGTTTACATAATCAAAGAGTGGAATGGTGACTTCCAGGGGGTCGTGGGGAGAAGGAAATGGGAGTTATAGATCAAGGGGCATAAAATTTCATTTAATCAGATGAATAAGCTCTAGAGATCTGATGCACAGCATTGTACCTATAGTCCACAATAACATATTGTACATTTAAAAGTTTGCTAAGATCTCTTGTTAAGTGTTCTTATCACAATAAAATTAAATTTTTTAAAAAGAGTGGCTGGCTAGAGAAAATAATTGTTAGATACATTTAAGAAGGTCAAAGAAGGGTCTCTCTGTAGAGCTGTTTGAACTGGGTGAGATCTCAATGAGAAGAGTGAGCCAAGTGAACGTTTGGTTGCAGACATTCAAGGCAAAGACCCAAAGATTAAAAGAAAACAAAAACAAAAAACCTCAACATGTTTAAAAATTCAAAAAACAGGAAAAAAGGACAATGTGCCTTTTTCACTGAATATCAGCTGAATTATCCAGGAGCATTGTAATCAAGGAGAGTGACTTTAGGGGATAAAGTCAGAGTGTTAAGTGGGAGCTGAATTGTGGATCACCTCCTGGGTTGTCTTCAGACTTTAGATCTTGTCCTAATAACAGTGAAAAGCTATTAAGATATTACTGTCACGGACAGGCTGCAGTAGTTCAGAAGTAGTACAGTTGACCCTTGAACAAAGTGGGCGTTAGGGGTGCCAACCCTCCACACAGTCAAAAATTCTCATATAATTTTGTGAATTATACATGGTTCTTCTGCATCTGTCGTTCTGCATTTGCTGATTCAATCAACAACAAATCATGTAGTACTATAGTATTTTTACTATTGAAAAAAATTTTGTGTTATAAGTGGACCCATGCAGTACAAACCAGTGTTGTTCAAGGATCAACTGTAGTTATATTCAAGATATATTTTGGAACTGGAACTCATAGGATATGTAGATGGGTTATGTGATAAATTAGCTGCCACATATTTCTTCCATCCCAACATACATGACCCGTTGCAAGGTAAATTTCTTCTCCTCCCATCCAGAGGTGGAATCTATGGGTTATGTGATAAATTAGTTTCCATAAATTTCTTCCATCCCAACATACATGACCTCTTGCAAGGTGAATTTCTTCTCCTCCAATTCAGAGATGGAATCTATCCACCCTCTTGAATCTGGTTGCCTTATGACTTGATTGACCAGTAAGTTAGGGAAGAAGTGACTTTATGCAAATCTTAAAGCTAGGCCTTGAGAGATATTGCAGCTTCAGGTTTTGCTCTCTTGAAATGTTGCCATGAGACCATTTTACAGGGAAGCATATTTAGCTTATTATTGGATGAAGACTCGTGGAAAAGAGCCAAAGCACTCCAACTAACAGCCAACATCAACTGCCAGACATATGAATAAAGTCTCCTTACAGTTCAGCCAACTAGTCAGCTGAATGAGCCAAATGAGTGCAGGTGAAACTAGCAGGAGAATCTCCCAACTAACCCATAGAATTGTGAGAAAGAATATCAATAAATTGCTGTTTTTAAGCCACTATGTTTGTGGTAGTTTTTTATGTAGCAGTACGTAGCTGAAACATAATATCTGGAGTGTGAGGAACATAGAGGAATTATGGATAGGTCTTAAATGCTCAGCTTCAACAATTGGTTAAAAAATAGTGCTACTTGCTGAACTGGGGAATGCTGAGGGAGGAAGGGTTTAGAGGTGTAAAATTACAAGTTCTGTTTCTGCTGTGCTGAGTTTGGAAATGTCTGTTAGCCATGCATTTGGAGTTAAGTGGAGTAGTCAACAATGGTTATAATTTTGAAGGCCATCAACACATAAATAACATTTAAAGCCAATAAAAATAAAAAGACCCACTTAAAAATAGAATGTAGTTAGTGAAGGATAGAACCAGGACTCTGGGATCCTCTAACTTTCAAAGGTTGAGCAGAAAAAGAAGATCCAAAAAGAACAAAAGAGACAGAGAAGAATCATCTAGTGAGGCAGGAGAAGATGGTTCCATGGAGGCCAAGAGAAGAGAGTGTTTCAAGGTGAGCCTGATCAGATGCTGCCAGGAAGCAGCCAAGTGACTACAGCACGTATCAGCATGGCAGTCATTGGAAACCATGAGCACCTTCAGTGGAATGGAGACTGCCCTACAGACCACTCTTGTTAGAAGCACTGCCATGGAGGGTAACACAGAAATGCCTCAGGGGCTTCAGGGAGCCAGGGAGCCATTAAGTCAAGGAAATCTGATTCGTTTGTTTTGCTCTATTGTTTCAGTTTTAAACCCTCCTAACCTCAGGTAATGTCATGCAATCATAAAGCCAGAAAGTACCACACATTCCAGTTAACCCTCTCAATTTACATATTGGAAACGAGACACAGAGAAGGCAATTACTCTGCCTATAACCACACAGTAAGCTGAACTGTGATTGACTACACACAAGCTTTTCTTTTTTTTTTTAATTTGAATATGAACTGGATATTAGATGAGATCATGAAATTATTGTTACTGATTTAAGGGCAGTAATTGTAAGGTAGTTATCTAGGAGAATGTCTTATTCTTTTTAAAAACATTTATTAATAAATTTATACTCTCTTCACCCATTTCTCCCACCCTTCACCTTCTATCTCTGGCAACTACCAATATGTTCACTGCATCTATGACCTTGTTTTTTATTTGTTTACATTCAAGTCTTTAATCCATTTTAAGTTAATTTTGGTGTGTGGTGTAAGAAGGTGATCAAGCTTTATTCTTTTGCATTTGGCTGTCTAGTTTTCCCAGCACCACTTAGTGAGGAGACTGTCCTTTCCCCATTGTATATTCTTGGCTTCTTTGTCATAAGTTGATTGACCATATATGTATGGGTTTATTTCTGGGCACTCTATTCTGTTCTATTGATCTATGTGTCTGCTTATTATGCCAATTTCATACTGTTTTAATTACTGTAGCTTTGTAATATTGTTTAAAATTAGGGTGCATGATGCCTCCAGCCCTGTTCTTCTTTCTCAATTTTGCTTTGGCTATATGGGGTTCTTTTAAGTTCCACACATGCTTTACAATTTTTGTTCTATTTCTTTGAAAACTACCATTGAAATTTAGATAGGGATTATACTGAATCTATAGATTACCTTGGGTAGTAGAGACATTTTAACAATATTGATTCTTCCAATCCATGATCACAGAATGTTCTTCCATTTATTAGTGTTTTCTTCAATTTCTTTCATTAATGTCTTGTATTTTTCAATATATAGGTTTTTCACCTCCTTGGTTAAAATTATTCCTGTATGTTTTATTCCTTTTGATGCAATTATAAATGGGATTCTTTTCTTAATTTTTCTTTTTGATAGTCTGTTATCAGAGTATAGAAATGCAACATATTTTTGTGTACAGTAGTCTCCTACATACAAACCTCCAAGTTGCTGAGTTTCACAGATGCAAACATGCGTTTGCATGTCCAATTACCTAAGTTAGTTCACATGTCTGGCATACATTGTCACATGCATGCATCCTATACAAGTGGTTGTACTTTTGTGTACTTTACTGTACAGTACTGTACATAGTACAATAATACATTATCTTTATCTCAAGCCCAGGATGTCCAGAAGGAAGCATAAAAGCAGCAGTGATGTAGCTGCTACTACTGTACTTTTCAAGGTACTGTACTGTAAGATTAAAAGTGTTTTCTTTATTTTTGCTTGTTTTTTATGTATTATTTGTGTGGAAAATATTATAAACCTATTACAGTACAGTACTACATAGCCGATTGTGTTAGTTGGGTACCTAGGCTAACTTTATTGGGCTTATCAACAAATTGGACTTATGAATGTGCTCTCCAAACAGAACTCGTTCATATATTGGGGACTTACCGTATTAATTTTTTTTTATCCTGCAACTTCAGTAAGTTCATGTATTAGTTCTAATAGTTTTTTGATGAAGTCTTTAGAGTTTTCTATATATAATATGTCATCTGAAATAGTGACAATTCTACTTCTTCCTTTCTAATATGGATGCCTTTTTTTTTTTTTTTTTTGTCTAATTGCTCTGGCTAGAACTCCTGAAATTATGTTTAATACAAGTGATGAAAGTTGGCATTCTTGTCTTGTTCCTGATCTCAGAAAAAAGGCTTTCTGTTTTTCACAATTGAGTGTGTTTTAGCTACAGGCTTGTCGTATATGTCCTTTATTAGTTAAGGTACTAATTGTTTGTTGGGAGCTTTTTGATTACTGATTTAATCTCCTTATCTGTAACTGGTCTGTTCAGATTTTCTATTTCATCATGATTTGGTCTTGGTAGGTTGTATGTTTCAAGAAATTTATTCATTTCTTCAACATTGTCCAATTTGTTGAAATATAATTATTCATAGCAGTCTCTTATGATCCTTTGTGTTCTGTAATCAGTTGTAACATCTCCACTTTCATTTTTTATTTAATCAGAGTTCTGTCTCTTTTTTTCTTGGTGAGTCTAGCTAACAGCTTAACAAATTTTTTTATCTTTTCAAAGAATAACCCCTACATTCATTGATATTCTCTATTGTCTTTTTAGTCTTTATTTTATTTCTGCTCTAATTTTTGTTATTTTCTGACTAGATTTACAATTTTCTGGTTAGATTTTCTAACAATTGTTCATTAAAGAATCATTGATTCTGTATGGAATCTTTGCTGACAAGTATCAATTTTAATAATTATCTACAGTCAATGGGTTAGACATTTAAAGAAGCACAATGCTACCCATTCACCATGTAACAAGATCCTACAAATGCCTGTATAATCCCGTCTATGTCATTTGCCCCTTTCCGCTAAAAGAACAGTTGACCCTTGAACAACGCAGGGGTTGGGGCACCAACCCCACGTGCAATCAAAAATCCAAATGTAGCTTTACAGTTGGCCCTCTGTGTCAGTGGTTCCACATCTACAATTTAACCAACTGCCAATTTTGTAGTACTATAGTATGTATTTTTTAAAATCTGCATAAAAGTGGACCCACACTGTTCAAACCTGTGTTATCCAAGGGTCAACTGTATTACCTCATAAAACCCTGTTAGAAGAAACAGCTGGCTCTCTCTGGGTAGACATTTTTAAAAGAGGTTTGGAATCCAAATGACAGTTATATACTTCTACTTTCCTTCCAAATCTCTGATTATTATTAATCCCTGGTGGAAGCATAATATAAGGATTTTAAACTTCTGTCTGCAAAGAAACACTAAACATAATTATTTAAGATGAAAGATAGATGTGTTACAATAGAACAATGCTTCATTCTCTTCTTTATCCACAGCCTGACAAACCAATGTGCTACATATCACTATGACATACATAACCTAAATATCTAGATAAATGAGATAATAAATATTCTTATAGCACCCTGTGCTGACAGTGTCTTCAGAAAATGGCTCCACCTTTGATAATATATTTGGGACTGCCATTCTAGAGAGCCCTGGAAGCAGCCATGATATGCCTCTGGGGCTGCTATACTCCAGGGTGCTCTGCTCTCATTCCATCACATCTCCACAACAGGTCAGATACAGCCAATATCTTTCAGAGCTGAAAGACCAGGATGTTCAGCTATGCCTGACACAAAGAATAGACAAGTCAAAATCTTCCAAGTCTTCCTTACAATCCTGGGATGCAAGGCTCTAATAAAGGAGACAATCTCTAATCTTGTCACACTTAATTCATGAATTCAAAAAGCATTTACTAAGAATCTACTCTATGATAGATGCTGAGGAAAACAAAAGTTAGTAAAGTAGGAAATCATCAGAATAAGACCTCACATCTTCTGTGTTGTTCATCCTCAGGTGACATTCCTCCAGTGCTTGCACCCAGCATCCTATGTGTTCTCACTTCCATCCTGTATGTTTTTCACCCCAACAGATAGCTTCTCTTAAGTTCATTCGCAGCCACCCAAACATTTGTTTCCACACAGGCTATTTTTAAAAATAAATTTTTATTTTAAATATTCTACTTTTTACATTTCTGTTTTGCATCATCTACCATAGAGCAAAGAAAAACTTACTAAAGTTATTTAAAATGTCATTTCTTTTTTCAGGAGCCAACATGGTGTAGAAAGACTCTGGGTTTTAGAAATTAATAAACTTGAGAGTGTAATGCCAGCTCTCCCTTTCTGACTGACTTAAAGCAAGTAATTTAACTTCTCTGAGCCTCAATGTCCTCCTCTGACTAGTAGAGTAATAATACTTGTCTTGTGGGACTTATGTGATTAACTTAAATAATACATGTAAAGAATCCTGTACATTGCAAGTGTTCAATAAAGATTAGTTTCATTCCAATCTATGTTTTAGATATGGTGTTCTCACAGTTTGGGCAGGTAAACACTGACTACAACAATTATTATACAACTTAAATTAGCTTCCTAGAAATGACTTCCAATGCTTCTTTTATATGAAAAAGTTGTATGCTATTAGACTCTCTTGGTGGATCTCTTGGTAGCTGTGGACTGGAGAGAGTTCTTGAGCCTATTGAGTTTGCCCTGCAGCCATTATTTTCCTAGGGAAACCCAGACAAAGATTGGGATGGTAATTCTGAGATGCTTGATCATCTACCATGTGCCTGCAATCACTAATGTGTTTGGCCCATGTCTTGCCCCTTGGTTTGTGTCTTAAAGTAGGGAGGAGAGTCCCTTGCTACCAGAAGCTTAAAATACTTTAACTACTTTAAGCCTTTAAACTATAGTTTAAATCTTCTGATCTTTATATAAATCCCTGTGCAGAGGAGTAGCCAGTTCAAAATCCCAGCAATAAAGATAGCTTTATTTGTATTGATAGTATCCCAGATAAGGCAGGCAGTCTGGCGAGAAACAGATGGCATTAATTCCAGTGAGATCTGTCATAAGTCCAATTTAAGGCTCTTGTTATGAGGAGGAGACATAGTGCAGTTGCAATCACAACAGAGTTTAATAACAGATTAAATGCATTGACCAGGGAGCATCAATCACTAGGTATATTTCTTGATTCAAGAAGTCACTTATTTGTTGAGCTTACCCTTCAGATGATATAGCTGTGAAAGAAAGAGGAGCAGAAATCCCTTCCCATTGCTTATTTTTATTTTTAATGTTGGTGACACATTTGGTTTAATATCTTATTAAATATGTTAGGTGGGTCAGGACAAGAGGAAAAATACAGGAGTAGATAGATATATTTGTGTGTCCCCTGCTCATAGAATGTGGTTTGATTCATCAAGCAGATATTGTGGCTCAGGATTGTATAATAAAGAAAAGGATCTGGAGACAGTGATGGAGCCCTCAAGGTGGAGGTAAGATACCCAATTCTGGAGGAGACACGGTAAGAGAGGCCAGGAGAGGAGTGTGCGCTCAACGCCAAGGTTGGAAAGGCTCTTTCATGGAGTAATTATGGTTTTCAAGCTCTCCAACTGGGAAGAAAAGATTTTCCATTTGCTCCCTTCTGCTTAATGGACACATGGAAGGGGAAGAAAAGTGGCCTTCCCTAGCTCTGGCTCTTGTGAGGAAACAATGTGTCTTCCTTACTGTAAGTGTCCCTCTTTTTTGTGTATTTATCTTGGTGTTTTAACGTGATGCTTCTATATGATATGAAACAAACAAATCATCTTCATAATTACTTATTCATCATCCTGAACAATTTTCCACCAGAGTATTGTTTTAAAAACAAAAAGTAGTCTCGTACTCCTAGGAAAACACTGATTGTTCTATAGCCATGGCAATAACCAGCGAAGCTAGTTAAACCTGTATAATAGATCAATGACAACTTGCTTCAATGAACATGCCTTTGAAAGCCAACCAACCAGGGACACCCTTGCAACTTTGAAAGTCAGCCAGTCAGCAGACAACTTGCTCTAGAAAATATGCTTCTAAGGCTGAGGTCAACACACTATCAACACATTCTCCTGTGGAAGCAACACAACCGTTTCTCTCAGACCGATATCTACCCACTCCTGCCCCTGAAACAGATACACACTTGAATAAATTGTTCCCCCCAAACCCTATATAAAATCACCACTTCGCTTAATGAGCCTTTGCCTATTCAGTCTAGTTCTTCCTTACTTAAGTAAGCAATAAATTCAGCTTTAGTTTTCATTTCAGATATTTTTTACTATCTTTATTAGAGTATAATTGCTTTACATTGTTATGTTAGTTGCTGCTGTAAAACAAAGTGAATCAGCTATATGTATACATATATCCCCATATCCCCTCTCTCTATTCGTACTTCTCTTCATAATTGAATGAATCTTTTATCTTTTACTTTCATTTCATATTTTGAGTGGTGGCCTCACCGATTCAGTCTTCATTTGAAATGCTCCACAGTGACACTTTTGTTATGACACCTAGAACCTTGGAAAAAGTGTTAAATTTGGTTCTAGATTTTACCGTGCCAGTAGTTTGGTGTATGATGTTAGATGAAGCTCTTTCTCCCACAAGCATCTGTTTCTTTATCTGTAAAAATAAGGGGATCAACTAGATGATCCTTATCTTCCTTTAACTTAAATATTGCATGTTCTGTTTCTTGTAAAGCCCAACATGACTTGATTATTTTTCTCTACTCCTACATGTTTATAAAGGCCAATTTCAGATATCTTAACATCAACATATATCAATAATTGACATCTCAAAGCAGCAGCAATAGCTTACATATATTGAGTAGTTACATATCAAGCACTGTTCTAATTGAATACTTTATATGTATTTACTCATTTGATTATCATAAAAAGCCTCAACAAGGAACTATTATTATTATTCCTACCTTGTTTATGAAGAAATGCAGGCATAGATAAGTTAAGAAACTTGCCCCAAAAGCACACAGGTAATAACTACTGAAACCAGGATTTAAGCCAGACTGTCTTGATTCAGAGCCAGATTTTGGTTAAAACAAACTACAGAAATAGAGAATGGTACTTAACTATTCTCTATTCCCTACAACAATATAGACTTTTATTTTAGAATTCCTGTTGAGTCTTTTCATTGGTTGTTCCCAGCTATCTTCCAGAAAAGTCAGAATCGTTATTGTCCATTATACATTCATGAGGTTTATTATTTTGTATATTTTCAACCTTTAATTATCTGAATAATTTAACAAATGTATACTTAAATTAAGACTCATTTTGTGTGTGTGCATATATATATGGATATACACACGGCTATACATATGTATAGTTACATGGCCTCTAAATCTAATTGCAAAAAAGAACTAACCAAAGAAAACATTAGTATCTCTAAATTCCTATTTACACTCCCTCAAGCAATAATTTAACATGTAATGCAATTCATTTTGAAATAGCTTCACTTTGCTTTGTAGCTGTTCTGTGCTGCAGGAAAGTAAAGTGTATTTATTTTGCTTTTAATAAATGGCACTGGTAACTCAGAGAAAAAAGTCATCTGTCAATAAAATTTCAAATCATGTTTAGAGTACTCATCTTCTAGCCTGCACCATTTTTCAATCAAAAGAGATCTTTGAAAGTAGCACTAGAAGTTTAATAAAACCAGAACATTCTGGCCCCACTTCCACCTTAGTCTTCTAAATTTAGCTTACTGCTTCCACTGTTTCAGATAAATCTTTTAGTAAACTTACTAACAAATTTCTTCAAATAAATCACATAATAGTGTAGTGCCATTCACAGAAAAATTACTGTTTATTCATCTCTACAGAGGGAAATTAAACACTCTGGTACAATAACTGAAATGTTTATTCTTTTAAATTCCAAACAAGGCTGCTACCCAGTACTGTTCCAGACAGTTCTGTGGCCTTCACAATACCAAATAAATTTAATATTATCCTAAGCAAATTGTGAGCACAGATAAATACATATGATGCATTCAGAGACCAAATAGACATTATAGTCTAGGGAACTTTGTGAAACTTAAATTTAACATGACATGCCTTTGAAGAATGTATATCAGATGATTTCTTTGGCTTAATTAAACATTTTTAAACACTGAGGCTTGCACATAATGAAAGACCACGTTTGTACATAACAAAACACTTCCTGGGTATTTGAGTGAAACAGTTCAAATGAAATAGCATGCTTCATTGAACATAAAGTCCCATGGATTGTGAGATACATTCCAACTAAAAGGATGTTAAAATATATATATTTTAAAGTCTATGTTAAAATTGATAAAACATAGTATTTAAAAATCTAGAAAACAATGTTGGTCTTTCAAAGGACTGGGACAGGTGCCAAACTTAGAAGATATTTTTATTAGGTGGGTCACCATAGAGATAATTTCTTGATCTAGTAGGAAATTATTCCATGGTTGTCCACATTTAGAAGAGCTGTAATTTTCACTGTGAAGGGCCACAGTGATTATTACTATTATTTTATGTACATCATGAATTATATAGCTCATATTTCTCTCTTTAAAAAGAACAAATATAAGGCAATAAAAGGCAAGAAACAAGAACCATGCATGTACCTCGGCCTGTTGAATCCCTCTTAGTAACTTACTATGTGCCTTTGGAACTGTACTCACTTATGGCCTCCTCTTGCTTCAAGCTTGTACCCCCATTTCACTATATTTTCTTGGTAGTGCTTTATGTCTTTGATAAGCCTTCTTAAATCTTGTTTTGTTACAACATGAGATATAAACATACACACTGAGAATGTATTATACTCATAATGAGTTGTAAATTTTATGAAGAAGCCTCCAGGTCAGTACATCAGAAATGAATGGAATAACTTTTTTTTAGAAAAGATATTGATATAAGCCATTATGAAAATAGAAACAGATGTTCTCTTTCATTTTCTATTCTGCCACTTTCTACAGTTTGCCTGCCCCTACCACCAAAACCTAATATACACATTTTGAAAGAATAGCAAAATTCAATTAGAAAATTCTATTAGTTAAGATGGTGACAAATGTTGTAAGAGAATTTTAAAAATTTCCTTCTGTAATTAGAGAATTAAAAGTAGTTTAAATTCCTTAAAATGTTTCCCACAGGAATCAAATTCCTTAAAACACTGATTCCCAGGCTTTCCTGGTGGCACAGTGGTTGAGAATCTGCCTGCCAATGCAGGGGACATGGGCTCGAGCCCTGGTCTGGGAAGATCCCACATGCCATGGAGCAGCTAAGCCCGAGCGCCATAACTACTGAGCCTGCACTCTAGAGCCCGTGAGCCACAACTACTGAGCCTGCATGCCACAACTACTGAAGCCTGTGCTCCTAGAGCCCGTGTTCCGCAACAAGAGAAGCCACTGCAATGATAAGCCCATGCACTGCAACAAAGAGTAGCCCCCACTCGCTGCAGCTAAAGAAAGCCCGTGGGCAGCAACAAAGACCCAACGTAGCCAAAAATAAATAAATAAAATAGATAAATTTATTTAAAAAAAAACCACTGAGTCCTTGGATGTAAACAACTTTCTTAGCAAGCACCTCATGAAGCTGTAGAAATTATTTCTTTATAAAGAGTCATAAGCTAATCTTTATAATAATTTCTACATTTCATGTTGATCTGAAAAAAACTGGAGAATCAAATAGTATAACATATGACCAACAATTATTAGATATCTATATTGTACTAGGTACTCTACATAAATAATCTTCACAGCACACCTATAAAATTGTTACCATTTGCCTCATTTCACATAAGAGAAAACAGAAGTTTTGAGGGATTAAGCAAAATGTGCAAGATCACATAGCGAGTAGTGATTTAACAAAATGTCAAGCCCATATCTGTTTGACCTAAGATCTACATTCTTTGTTCTTCAGCAAGTTCCTGAGCCAAATTCTCCAGCCCAATTCAGAAGCACAAAAATTCTCAACAGTTCTATAAACTGAATTTTGCTAGTTTTATTTCAATAACATCCACATGGACTAACGGCAGGAAGGCACAAGAGATGGGGATAAGGGAGGGAAAATTATCAGGAGAGACTGAGCACCTTAGCGCCTTCAACAGAACTTTCGCTTCTATCCTAAGTGCCTGCCTCCCCACAATATGATCATGTGGGGCAAAGAAAGAGAATTTTATTTCTCCTTAAATTTTGAAATATCTTATATATACATAAAAGTATAAAAATAATATAATAAATTACTAATGTATTTACCTCACCGGTAAAGAAATAAAATGTGACAAATACAGTCACAGATAGAGTTGGAGTCCCTTTTTACCTTTTACAAAGGCATCACCCTTCCTTCCTCCTCAAAAGTAATGACTATCCTGAATTTTATGCCTACCTTCATAGTCTCATCAAGTAACTTAATAAGCCTTAATACATAGTTTACTTTCGGATTTTGCATACAATTTTATAAAATTTTGTATGAAATTCTTGTAAATTTTGTATAGACACTTGCAGTAGGCAACTTCCAATGTGACTCCCAGTGACCCCCACGTGTTGATATTCACATCCTTGTGAAACACCTTCCCTGTGAAACTGGGCTGAACCTAGTGATTTACCTCTAAAGAACAGAATATAGCAATAGTGATGGAACATCACTTCCATGATAAGGATGCAAAAGACTGTGACTTACAACTGGCTAATGCTCTCTCATGCTGACATTTTCTGTTGCCTTCTTTCTCGCTTGGTCTAATAAAACAAGCTGCCACATAGACGCACTATGGAGAGAACTACTTGGCAACAAAAGCTCAGTGGAATTTAAAGATTCCAGATCCTTGAGCCACCTGAACCCAACTAAATGTCTCCATTCCAGTTGCCATTTTCCCTCTCTTTCTGTATCAATGTTCTAACTCTTACATAAGAGTCCTGACAAGCCTGTAATTTAGCAGCACTCAAGATCAGACTCATGTCTGTTTTTTGGCTATACCAGCCCTAGAGCTACAAAAAATAAACTTTTTTGAGGTCAATCATTGTATGCTGGTCCTCTGACTATCTCATCAGCAAAGAATTTAAAACTCTTAACCTATATTAAGTGCTGTCAGAAATATCCAGCCCATCTCACAGTTTTGTATTCTTTATTCCTATTAAAATACAACAGCCACTGGATAATAATGTATAGTATAGCTACTGTATGACACAGGGAACTCTACTCAATATTCTGTGATAACCTATATAAGAAAAGAATCTAAAAAGAATGAATATATGTATATATATAACTGAATCACTTTGCTGTAGACCTAAAACTAACACAACATTGTAAATCAACTCTACTCCAATAAAATTAACACACACCACACACCAGCCAGCTGGTTTGCCAAAGACCTGCATTCCAGATGACCACACATAATGAGTAAAGTAAATGTTTGGCACTGTATGTCATTATTACTGGTATCCTATTTCCGAGGCTCTAGGGTCATCACAGCTTTCAAGCCATTCAGACCAGAGAAGCAACCTGACCTGCTAGCACCCTGATCTCAGACTTCTAGCCTCCAGAACTGTGAGGAATAAATGTCTGTTGTTTATTAGCCACCCAGTCTACTTTGTTATAACAGCCCAAACCTACTAAGAAAGGAAAGAACAAAACTCTTACTTTTAGATGATAACATTATCTACACATCAGTGCTTCTCAAATTTTCCATGGTAAGAATCAGCTTTTTTCCCTGATCTCTCACAGACTGAGCTTTGTAAAATACAATAGAATCTTGAGAGAAAGAAAAATAAAGACATACAAAATACAAACCAAAATTTTTATTGTTAGATTCTGCAGATATATAATTACCCTATCAAAGTACTATGAAAGTTTCTTACCTCTTACTCTCAATTTCTTATCTCATTGCAGACCAGTAACAAAGAGTTCAGGAACTAGCACTGGCTCATGAAACACACACATTACATTGAGTAACACACAGAAAAAATTTAAATCTATGTCAGATTCTTAGAATAAGAGAATTTAGCAACAGAGCTGCCTTTAAAACCAACATACAAAATCAATTATATTTATACACATCAGCAACAAACAAAAACAAGATATCTACAAATAATATAATAAAGATATCTAGAGAAAATTTGGAATGTTTATTGAGATATATTAAAGAACTAAATAAAGCCACATTTATTGATACAAAGAATATATTTTGTTTTAGTGTTAATTCTTCACCAATTGGTTTATAAATTCAAATGTGAAACTCCTCTTTCATCCAGGTATTGATAATTTGGGCTCTTTCTCCCATCCTCCTTACCCCCCTCCCTTCTACTTTCTCTCTCAATCAGTCTACTAGGGGTTTCTCAATTTTACTGAACTTTTAAAAGAACAAGATTTGGGCTTTTGAAGTTTTTTCTGTTGCTTGTTTTCTACTGATATTTCAATGATTTCTGCATTTATTATTATTTCTTTTGTTTTTACTTCTCTGGGTTTACTTTGCTCTTCTTTTCCTAGCTTCTTAAAGTGGAAGTTTAGGTCATTGGATTTTAGCCCTTTTTTTTTTTTCATTTCTACTATAAGCATTTAGAGATGTACAGTTTCTTCTAAACACTGCTATAGCCACATCCCATAAATTTTGATATTTTGTATTATCTATATTCATAGATTATCTAAAGTATCAATATGTTCAACTTTCCTTTGATTTCTTCTTTGATTCATAGATTATTTAGAAGCATGTTAATTTCCAAGTACTGGGTGGTGTTTCCCAAGGTATTTTAATGTTATTGATATTTTATCTGATTTCAAAATGGTCAGCAAACATTCTCTGTACAATTTCAATTCTTTTAAATTGAGACTTACTTTATTGCCTAGAATATAATGTTTGTTGTGTAATGTACCATGTGCACTTGAAAATAATGTGCATTTTGCAGTTATTGACTACAGTGTTTTATAAATATTATTAAGGTCAAGGTGGCTGATAATGTGGTTCAGATGCACTATGTCTTTACTGATTTTTTTTTCCCTCTGCAGAGGGGAACATCTGGTGAACATTCATACGGGACACAAATGTTCTTCCACATTGAGCCTATTCTGAGAGGTTCATCCACATCATACTCTTCCCCAATTCTCTTTGTTGTGAAGCTTCCAATTATATTCTTTCCACCAGAGCATAATTCCTAGCTCCCAAACTGGTGTGCACTAATGCTTCTGCACAGCTCTCCCTCCAGGCATAACAAATAATCATAGGTACTCCTTGAAGTTCAACCCAATGAGAGCTAAGAGTTTCTTTTCTCTAGTATTTTTCAGAGCTACTCCTGAGTGGGGCTGTTACATTGCAACAGCTCACTTTTGGATAGTGTATGAAACTATCCAAAAAACATGCTCAGATTGTTCTCCCTTGGCCAATTGGTCATATGGAACTCCACATGAGGCTATAGGTATAGGCTGAGGGAGAGTTAGAAATACAGCAGAAATTGGTGCCCTGGGAGTGTGAACCACATGATCATGCACCTAACTTGAGAGAGTCCTGCTCAGATGCCATCTTGATGCATCCACTTGATGATAGAGCACTGCCAGGCACACCAAACCCAAGGCTTTATGAATAAAATCATTCCCATTTTGTTATTTTTGTGATGGGCAGTTTAGTTCTCATGGTTATTTAAGCATTCAGGATGGGAGGTTCTGATTTCTCAAAAAGAAGCTGTTTCTGAGAGGTTATCTTGTCTACAGTGTTAGGTACAGTTTTCTTGGGCACTGTATGGAAATCGTTAGTGCATGACTCAGAACTTCAAGTGATGGCCAGAAGGCTTGAATCCTAGTGTTGATCCTACTCTTATAGTTCGGTTTTCTTTTCATCTCATGGACTAAAAGTTTGCACTGAAGCCCATAGCTACTGAAAATCATGAATGAATCTAGGAGACAAAGTGTTTATTTTTTCTAATATATGTCACCTATTATAAACTTACTTATTCACTGAATATCATTTTGTGTGTAACAAAAATAAATAATAAAAAAAATTTTTAAAAGAAGCTGTTTCTTAAAAAGAAAATCATTCTTTGACTAATATGGCATATATTTGCTCCAAAACCCTAGGGTCTTCACTGTGAGTCTTCTTTTAGGGTATGTTCAGACCCAAGAAAGCAATGTGAGCTACCACAAAGATGCCGAACCATGGAATCTACTACATCATCAAGATTAAGCAGTGAGCCTCTTCCACAGCAACATAAACAACCCGAAGAGCCTTCTCTTATTCTAAGTGCCATTCAAACTGGAAACCTCAGAGGTTATGTCATAGCTAGTCCAGCAGTACACCCAAACATGTCAGACTTTGCTTAAAATATCCATAGAGAACCAAAAAGCTTTGGACTTCTTTCTTAGTGATGGGGGACTTGAGATGCAGCAATTTCTCTTTTACTTTGGAGAAGATATCACAGCTTGCTCTGGACTACTGGATCCCAGAACGTGTCCTGATGTGGAAGGCTGATAAATTTTCAAGGATCTATCCCCACTCTGGCAAGTGTCTTATTGAAGCATAGAATATTCTTGCTACTTCCCAATCATCAAGTCTAATCAGCATGATTTCATCGAGATTGTGGATGAGAATTATGTTCTTTGAGATACTGAGATAACAAGGCTCTTGCAAACCAGATAGTAACTGAGAATTGACATATCCCTGAGGAAGACTGTGAAGATATGCTTCAGCCCTTGCCAAGGAAAAACAAAATGCCTCTGGTGTTCTCTACTTATTAAAATAGACGAAAAAGAGATAAAAAGGTTCTGCCAGATTAATAGTGGTCTATATGTCAGGAGTCATATTGATTTGTTCTGGTAAGAGATCCCAACTGAAATAACAGACACTGTCATAGTCACCACAAGATTAAATTTATAATAATCTACTATATTTTTCCAGGATCCAAACTTATTCTTCACAAGGCAAAAAGACAAACTAAATGTAGATATTATAGAAATAACCATTTCTGTAGCCTTTACGGTGACACTAATTTTCTGTGAATCTCCCTGGGTTGGGGGATTGTTTTATTTTACTATTTTGGTAGGTGAGGGTAATTTCAGAGGCTTTCAATGGGCTCTATCAAAATAACCCATACTCCATGGGTCAGGAAGTAAATGGGAGGAATTCTGTGGTGGTTGCATCTGCCTAAACCAGTGTTACACCCTGGAAATGGGAAATTGTGATAGCATCACAAATCTACTCAGTCTTTCATGAAAAACAACCAAGCCAAAATGTTTTAATCACCTGACCCACTGAAGTCCCTACCACCAATGGACCACAGTGGTATTCTGGGTCCCCAATAAGCTCCTAAAAGTTGTAGCTATTTTCCTTTCCCCAGTGTGTAGTTATATAAATCAGTGGCTTCAGGTCTCTTTGGGAAAGGCTAAGAGTACATTATGTACCTGAAGTATCATCACAGAACCTTTTTATCCCACTTTCCCTTTATTCAAGGATCCCTGAATACATGAATCACTCAATGAGAGGCCATGACTTTTATATACTGGTGACTCAAGCAGACTTCGGTTCAACAAAATGGGTCTAGTGCTTTTAGAATACATTCTCACGCATACCATCCAGGTTTCTGCCCACAAACATTAATAAAAAGAATATATCTATATCTATATATAGATAGATAGATATAGATATAGATATAGATAAAATTGAGTCTAAGCCTCTACTCATACGGTTTACTCTGTCCTTGCCCCCTGAGGCAAGCTAGACCTGGACTCCAGTTACAGGTCAGTTGGCAATGACTAATGGTGGGCTATGACGTAGAACTGCATCTCACTGGGAGGCAGTTGGCTCAGGCGAGGTCCTTAAAGTTCTTCAGGAAGAAGAATAACTTAGCCGACAAAGGATGATTTGCTTGCGCTCCTAAGGGAGACTCGGTGGGTTGGAAAGTTTGGGGCCACTCAGGTACATCTGAATTTCCAAAACATTCATCTTCCGATTCTTGGGCTCTCATTTTCCCAACTGATAACTTAACTTTCCCTTAAAAGAACTGGCAGATTATGAATTCAATCTATATCTTAATTCAACAAACTAAGATTCTGCATCTGACTTATGGAGATGTTGGCTCTGGATCTAAAAGGGACAAGAGATGCCTTCAGTGCACCAGTGGAGGCTCCCTAGCACTTGAGATCATGTCTTGAATTTAAAACCTTAGTTTTGCTATTTTTTAAGCTCTCTAGTGCAGTTAGATGTAGCCCACCTACAGTTCATGTATTCCTCCTTCTTGTCATAGTGGTTCATCTTAGAAACAATTTAGTCTGACAAAACCAATCTTTTTCCAATACACACTTCATTCTAGGTGTTCAAGTACATGTTTTACCATGATATACTATAATTTTGGTGTTCCATCCTCTGGTCCTAGTGATATCTTTAAAGCCTTCAAACACGACTAGTTATGTATTCACAATTCCTTGAGAGTTTGTGGCCTGCACCATTCTTGGTATTGATTTTTGCATTGTGAGGGTTCCAACAGAAAGAGTTAGGTTCACACTGATATTGCTTAAGCACCAAGAATTGATTACTGGCTAATAAATGGCTTATATAATCATTGAGCTAGCAGAGAAATCCGACTATTGACTCAGCTTCCAGGAATGGAAAGTGATAACACAAAACTCAACTGACACAGCAGGAAACCATTTGGCAAGTACATCAGGAGGCTTTCCCTAGAGCTTCCAGCTCCAAGAACCATGCCACCTCTCTACCACAAGAAACCCACATGCCAAGGTGAGAAGCTGCCACCTCCAGAAGAACTGTCTGGCCTCTGCTAAAAGCCATCAGTAAAATAGATCTGTCCACTGACTTCAGTTCTCATTGAAGTCTCCTGTCAGTATATCTGACTGAGAAACCCATCCCAGAACTCTGGCTGCAAGGAAATATAGGAAATAACAGTTGTTTGCTTTCCAAGCTCTGCTAAATAAGAAGGCAGATGAATAAATATAAATAAAAGAAAGATGAATGAAAAACAAGCCAATCCATATGATCTACCCCACCACTTTAGGGGGGAAAACTGTACTAGGCTATATGTTCAAAAAGTTCACAGTGCTGTTGTTAGCAATTTCAAAAAAAATGTGGAAACAGGAGGATTGTACCTAGGTCTATGTCCAGTTGTATACATAGACAGGAAAAGCAAACTCTCACACAGTAGTAAATGAGTGAATTATAGCTACATGGATGATTCTTAGCAACATAACGTTGAGAGAATAAAGCAAGTCAAAACTACTATATACAGCATGATATGATCTTCATAAAGCTCCAAAGCAAACAAACTATATTGTTTAAGGATACATGCATAAGTAGTATAACTATACTTGAAAAAGCAATGAAATTATAACCATCAAATTCATGAGGGAAGAAAGAGATTAGAATTGAGAAGAAATATTTCAATGGAGCTGGTAATAGTCTAGTTGATAGGTTGACTGTGGGTACTCATTTTATTACTATACTTCAAAACATGTTACATTCCATGTTTATGTATTATACAGTTATATGCTAAAACATTTTTAAACCTATGTGACTTAGGTTGCATTAAAAAAAGCATGAGATTCAAATAAACGAAAATAAAATATTAATAGCTTTTCTACTTTATGTATGATCAATATATGTGCTATACCCACTTCAGGTAATAAAGTTTAAGGAGAATATTGTCAAGCTATAGGGTCTTTATAGAAGTGCTTCTCAACCTTGATTGTACATTGAAATCATCTGGGAGCTTTAAAAAAACACTGATGTCAGCTTCCCACCACTGGGAAGATGAGGTAGTGGGTTTGAGGTGTAGCCTGGGTACCAGAAGTTCATAAATCTCTCCAGGTGATAACATTTGTATGTAAGGTTGCAGACTACTGCTTTAGAGCAATACAACTGAGATTCGATGATTCCACAAGAGAGGCATCAAATGAGTACTGATCCCTAGAGAAAGAAATGGCTAAACTGGGGAACAACGTTGACAGAGCTGTCACGTTAAAGGGGGAGTAGATTTATTCTGTCTACTTCAGACAGTCTGCAACGTTAGCATCCCATATCTGGTGTTTCTCTCAAAATTAAGTCTTACGTCTAAGAAATTTGGGGTTTGCTACAGGTCATGTTTTCATGTTTCTGGGGTCTTAATGTAGTCAGATATGCTCAGCATACTGAGTTATGCATTGCTAGAATTTTATACATGGATTTAAGGAATTTAGGATTCCTTTTTGGCGAAGGTAACTGTTTATCAATCAGGAGAGCAGACATATGGAGAAAGACTGTTACAACTGCACTCCAGAGACAGGCAGGCAGAGGTCAGGGACCCAGTGCAGGGTGAATTTTCACAAACAATGAGGACAGTTTACCAACTTAACCTAAAGGTCTAAAGGTCTGCGAATGTGTGTGTGCATACTGGTTAGGCAAAAGTTTAGGAGACGTGACAGTGTACCTACAGAAGATAAGCCAACCTATGATATTCTGTTCCCATAAGTACATTTACTAAAACACACTTCTGTTGTCTTAACAGCCAAAATAACTTGATAGGTTATTAAGCTGATGGCTAAGTGATCCTCCCCTTCCCCAGGACACCCACCCTGCACATAGTTACTTGTATCCAGATCATCTATAACTAGTTAACTCACTCAGAAAATAATATTAATATAGTCCCAGTTCTGTCTTCCAGCCCCTTGTGGGTGTGTTAGCTTCACTCTGCTCTACAGAATTCACATCAAATCTAGCAAATGTGTGCTTCAGGCAATAAATAAGGAGAAGTAAAAAGAAAATGTGGATGATTATTGCCAACCTATCCTCCTTGCTAACAAAGCACAGTAAAGTGTATACTTAGTAGAAATTGTGGTGGGAGAAGCATATGACCAACTCACAAAGTCTTCGAAAGTGCAACTAGAAAAATGCACAGATGAAGCAAAGAAGTTCCCAGTTACAGAGTTGGGGGCTTTTGTCTCAAAGCCCAGTGCACAAGTCCAATAAACTAGACTGGACTACATGGAGATCTCTGCTACCCAAGCAAAGATGGCTGGCATGGATGAAAATGAACAGTGTGAAGCCATGCTTTGCCGATTTCCCCTGCTGACTCCAACCAATACATGGTGTGGTATCACATGGAAAATCTACCTCCAAGCCAGAAAATAGCAGATGAGAAAAAAGACTAAAAGAGAGAGTAATGTCATTCATAACTCCACCTATTCCAGGCCTTCTCAGGTCAAAGTAAGAGGTGGAGCAGGGAGTTTAAGCAGAGAGAAGGAGAAACCCCCTCCCATTTGTTCCTTATTCTTCCAGATTGAAGGACCGGAAGAGAGGATCCACATTATACCCACACATGACTTTCAGCCCCTTTGACATCTCTGCCTTAGGAAATGTGGCTCCATCAGAGATCCTGAACTTGAATAACTCCTCTCCTCCTTGTGGAATGAAGCTTATTTCCTTTCTTTGCTTCTGACTTTTTTTGTGGAAATAGTAAAAGCTGGGGAAAGGAAGGTCCCTGAGTTCCATCAAGAGATGAACGTATCCTTTCAGGAATGAAGCACTAAAGCAATTTTCAGGTACAAACAGAAGCATATTGTGGGTGTTTTAAGACTCAGCCTTAAAAATAACCTTCAAAGATTCTGCTCCACACATGTCACAGCCAATACCAATTCTTGGTGGGTAGGGAGGAAAAACTACCATTTGTTGAGAATCTACCTATGAAGCGACAGGCACTGTGCTAGGAGGTAAATATCACCCTGTTGGGCTCAGGGTTGTTATATCCCATGTTACAGACAGAAATAGAGGCCTGAGAAAATTTGCTTTCCTGCCCATTAGATAATAGCAGAGCCAGGATTCAACCAAACCACATCTCCAACACCCATGTTCTTTCTACTATAGCACAGGCTTTATTTCAAAGGTGAGATCCTAGACATAGGGGAGCATATGTGAAAATGCCTAAGGGGCAGTAATGATCTCTTCCATCCCAAGGAAAGGGTCAAAAATAACCACAGCCAGAACCAAATCAGAACGTTGTTCTCCCTGGCCTGGCAATCTTACTTGAAGAAGGGAATGGCGGGAATAGTAGAAAGGAAGTTCACTGTCAAATGTTCTCTACCAGAAGTAATTGATCTGAAACATGCATACCAGACAGGAAAAGTAATTTAGAAAACTATAAAATCAGTGATTGGGGGATAATATATTTAGTTTAAAAAGAAATGGATTTAATATGGAAACATGCATGGATGCCCTTTCCCATTTGGGTCGCCTGCAATGCATCTCATATAGTCACACCCAGGGGTGTGTTGCCTAGAAAACTACGTTTATCAAAACCCAAAGCTTATGCGGACGAGCTATGTTTCACATTCTAAAACTTGCATATCTAAACACCTTGAGACCTAGACAAGCCTGCCAGTACTTCTGATAGTCACGATTCATTCAACATAAATGCATTGTACATCTTCTAGCAGACATGGAAGCCCTCAGCTGCCCATTTTCTTTTCAAAGCTCTACCTTTATCAAAGCTGTTATTAAATTCCTCTAATTACATTAGAAGGGAAGCTTCAAGCATCTGTTATTTGCCTTTAACAACTACCTCTAGCATTTGATAATCTCTCTCTTTTTTTTGTTTTAACGAGAACACTATGCCTTAGGCCCAGAGCAAACTGCAGGCGACTGCAGAAGCAGCCAGCTACAGGCAAAAAGAAGGGTTGAAGGACACCCATGGGATGGGAGGAAGGGAATAAACAAAGCTATGGAACCATAAATAAAAATGTTTCCTGTAAATAAAGGAACTCATTTAAAGAAAGAAGAGAGGATAACTAAATAATTCAGGGTGGAAGACAAATCATGCAGATTTTCTAAAACTCGGGCTTATCCTTTCCATATTCCCCTGCAGAACGTTAGCTTCCCCAGAGCACAGTTTGAAAACCTTACATCTAGCTGAGCTCTCACGGCCTCCTCCACATGTGTGATCTCAAGAGCGGAGAACAATCCTTTATATGCCAAACTAATGAAGTTTCGTTACGTATTGGAAATTCATGATAATGATATTTTTAGAAAAGTGTGCAGATCAAATCTCATGTGAAGTGTTGTTTGTTGTACTACTGTATGTCACTTAGGAAATTCTTAAGCAGGTCCCTTGCCTTAGCACTCCCACCGGGGTGGTTCCTCAATATTTCTATAATCAAGGGAGTATAACAAAGGCCCAGGATTTTTTTTTGACAAAACACCCTTCATAAGTTACAGAAGCCAAAGTCAGATTCTCCACTGAGTTCTAGGGTCACTGGTGACCCCACATTTTAAAACTGCATTTGGTTCCATAGAAGACACTTGGTAAGTATGTGCCAAACTTATAAACCAATTACTACCTTCTCACTTCCATTAGCAAAATTTGCACCCAGGCAAAACATCAGATGGGAAAGCTAGAAGGAATCCTATAGACATCATGCATTTCCCCTAGACAGACAGGCCCAAGGTCTTCAAAACCACTTTAATCCCCTCAGGACAATTCACAATTATTTCCAGACTAAGAGCTCCAGACCCTGATACTGATACAAATTCATACCTGACAACTCCACCTGGATGTCCACCTACCTCTCCAAGTCAACGTGATCAAAACTGACCCATCGTCTTTTCACCAAAATCCCTTCTTTCCCTGCTTCAATCATAGATAGTGATCTCACCATCTACTCAGTTTCCTAATCTAGAAAATCCAGCAAATTACTCCTTCCTCATTAAGTCTCATCAACTCTGCCTCCAAAGTCTCCCTAATTTCTGCCCTCTTCCTTGTCCACATCCTTAGCCCTCATCCCCTCTTACTAGGACTATTACAATAGCCATGAAACTGAGTAAGATCCCTAAACTTCTTCCTGCCTCCTGCCATCATCCTCAAAGCAGCACGAAGACATCTTTATAGAACCCTGATTGCACCCCTTCCCTGCATTGAAGCCTAGGCAGATTCCCACTTTCTTTAAGATGAAGACCAATTCCTGGGCAAGCCTGTAAGAGACCTTTAAAAGCTGGTGTCAACCTGCATGTCCAGTCTCTTTTCCCAAAGCTCTGACACTACATGCTTCATGCTTCACCACACAAAACTTGTCATTCCCATAATGTGCCTGTATTTTAGCATATGCTGTGATATCTGTCTAAAATGACCTCCCCTTGCTTTTTATGTGGCAAATACCTACCTATCTTTCAAGATCTGGCTCCTGTAGCACTTTCCCTGAAAGATCTTCCCTCCTCCCCCAGGCTACTAGTTGCTCCTTTTTCTGTACCACCATCATGCCCTCTACCTGCCTCTTGTGGGCTCAATTGGGTCCCCCAAAAATATATGTTCAAGTCCTAACCCCCAATACCTCTGACCTTATTTGGAACTAGAGATTTTGTAGACGTAATCAAGTGGAGATAAGGTGATACTGGATTAAGGTGAGCTCTCATCCTTATAAGTGTCCTTACAAGAAAAGGGAAATTTAGACACAGACAGACACACAGGGGTGAATGTTGTGTGAAGACAGAGAAGATATAAGTATGAGGGTGTATGTTAAGATAAATTCCTAGTGCTGTTGTCCAGGAGAATCTCATAAATGAAACTATCAGCTTGCTGTCTGTAACCCAGAGGATGTGATCCTTCAGCTTTCTTCTCTCACTCTTCAGAACAGCTGTCTAACACTTTGAGGTAAAGTAAAGGGCACAGAGAGTAACTTGGCTCTTTTCGTAACCTAAATGGCTGCAAATTTGGGTTCACAATAAATGCCCTTGTGTATTTATTTTATTGTTTTGAAAATAAGTTCAATAAGAAAAATGGATAATTCTAAAATGCCCTTTATAAAGACGTAGACATAGAGAATGGACTTGAGGACACAGCGACATAGAGAATGGACTTGAGGACACAGCAGGGGAGGGGAAAGTCGGAGCGAAGTGAGAGGAGCATTGACATGTATACACTACCGAGTGTAAAACAGTTAGCTAGTGGGAAACAGCAGCATAGCACAGGGAGATCAGCTTGGTGCTTTGAGATGACCCAGAGACATGGGATAGGGAGGGTGGGAGGGAGGCTCAAGAGGGATGGGGATATATGTATGCATATGACTGATTCACTTTGTTGTACAACAGAAACTAACACGGTATTGTGAAGCAATTATACACCAATAAAGATCTATTAAAAAATAATAAAATAAAATGCCCTTTACATCACTGCATTAACTCACAGACACCCACGGAAAAAGTCTCAGTTAAAAATTTACATGCTCTTTACTTGATTCCTCCTTTTCTTCATCATTTCCTTTTCCCCTGAGAAAATAGAAACAGAACTAAAGGCTCAGGTCAAAAATTAAGGGAAAGAGAATCTTCAGATAGGAAAAAAAAAAGAAAACAACTCTGTTTCTAGTTCCTGAAAGTTATAATATTTTTGAGGTATTGAACAGCACTGGTTTTGTCAATTGAAGATTCTCTCTGTATTGAAACATTGCTCTCCACAAATGTGTACCACTGATGAATGGGATTTCCTCTTCACTTATCCCTTTTAAAATGAGTCTCTTTGGAAGAAAAGGTCCCCTGAAAAATCATCTTGTGGCTAACCTGCTCCTGAGGGAACCACCTTGGGAATCAGGATCTCAAAATCCCTTCATAGCAGGTGTGGCTGCTAAAGAGAGTAACCTCCAAGTTCATTAGAAATAACTTTCACTGGGACGTTAGCCCAGGAATCTCAACTTATTCATGCTGAATTGCTAATATTACTTTATGGCCACCTTTGATATTTTCACATCTTCAGAAAAAAATAGAGTGATAAGAAAAGGCATGAATCATAAGAAGGAGCAGATAGAGATTTTCAGTTTGCTTCTCAAATGTTTTGACAAATGATCATTTACATGTGCCATTCTTGACGTAAGTCCTTCCTAATTTATCCAGTTCTGGTCCTTTCTACGTATTACTCACAATGGTGTGCTGATAGACTAAATCAAAGCCAAGGAGTGACTGTTTTATAGGATTTTTAAAGATTACTCTCCCAAGGGGAGAGGGAAGGAGGGAGGGGCAACATAGGGGTAGGGGATTAAGAGGAACAAACTATTATGTATAAAATAAATTGCAAGGATATATTGTACAACATGGGGAATATAGCCAATATTTTATAATAACTATAAATGGAGTATAAACTTTAAAAATTGTGACTCACTATACTGTACACCTGTAACTTATATAATAATGTAATCAACTATATTTCAATAAAAATTTTTTGAAAAATAAAATAAATTCCATAGAATAAAAAATAAAGATTACTCTCCCATTAGATATGACATTTCACTAAAAACAGTCTCCATTTATCGAGTTCCCAAAACTGAAATATTTCAGAAGGGTTAAGTCTACAATTCTTTTTCAATTATATAAAGAAAAAAGAAACAGAAAAACAAAGAAAAGCCCCAATCCAAATTATTTAAAATCTTCCTGTGGCAAAAGAATAGCTGAAGTCAAGATATGGAACAGTTACATGAAAAGAGAGCAATTAAACCATGTGTGCCAAGGCCCGACTGACATACTTGGAAAATAGGCCATAAGTGGTGTGTGTGCAGAAATGAGTGCTTGTGGTTATGTTCAGTTTGTTTAAACAATAAAGAATTTAGGCTATGTGACAATTCTTATCACACAGATTGTTTAGTCTGGAGGAGGTAGGTTGAAGATGACTAGAGTAATTTCCCATTCTCAAAGACCTTATTCCACAGATTAGTCCACGTCATGCCCCCTTTGCAGCCCCTGGACAGAACGGGATCATGGCCTGGGAATGAGCCAGAGAAATATGTTGGGGCACAGGGGTGAGAGGGGTGGTGTTGAAAGATGTAGTCTCTTATCTAAGATAGAGTAAGGAGGACTGGGCAAGGCCACAAGAGTTCTTCTAAAAGACCTAGCAAGCTGGGGAAGCAGGCGTCAGACACATGGCTAAGACTGGGCAGTAAGGATCTCTAGTCACCAGAAGGAACATGTTGTGTAAGAAGAGAAGCAAAGACTTAAAAAAACACCAAAAAACCCCACAAAAGGCAGAGGCCAGAGGCCCCACCAGCTGAAGAGTAGAAAAACTCCAAAAATAGCACTGCCTTCTAAGAAACTGTAAGACTTCCTTGACAATTTGCAGGATCTGTCATTTTGATAAGCCACTGGCCTTGATTATTTTCAGAGTGCCTGTGGTGAAAAGACGTATGTGCTCAAAGAATTCAACAGCAGGGCAAATTTTGTATAAATATATTGATTCATCTGTCAATACTAGTGCCAGCACCAAACTATGTCGTTATTATAGGGTTATAGGATGTCTTATTATTAATAGTCTCTCTCTTATTATTCTTCTATTTATTGAATTTCTTGGGTATTTTTATTCATCTTTTCAACGACGTTTAGACTAAATGAAGGCTGGGGAGAGACCCCTTTATAAGCCTTTTAAAGATTCTTCTCCCGAGTCATGGACATATACACACTAACAAACGTAGTAAGGTAGATAGCTAGTGGGAAGCAGCCGCATGGCACAGGGATATTAGCTCGGTGCTTTGTGACAGCCTGGAGGGGTGGGATAGGGAGAGTGGGAGGGAGGGAGACGCAAGAGGGAAGACATATGGGAACATATGTATATGTATAACTGATTCACTTTGTTATAAAGCAGAAACTAACACACCATTGTAAAGCAATTATACCCCAATAAAGATGTTAAATAAAAATTTAAAAATTTTTAAAAAAAGATTCCTCTCCCAATAGAAATGGGACTCTTCATCCATTTTCCCCAAAAAATTTCTACTGGGATTTTACTTGGAATAGCATTCAACTTACCAACTTGGGAGAAACTGATATGTTCAAATAGTCTTTCTTTTAATTTAAATCTTATCTCATGTGTTTCACTGAAGTGTCGATTTTTTTCATAATTCTCACTAAAGTCGTTTCTTGATATTTAATTCCTATTGATTTTTGAGTAGAATCAAATTTTTCATTTTGCTTTCTAATTGGTTTTAGCAAATTTAAGTCAAAACAATTTTTTAAAATTTACTTATTTTTTTCTTTTTAACTTTTGACCCTCTTCACCCATTTCTCCCACCCTCTAACCCATGCCTCTGGCAACCTCCCATCTGTTCTCTGTAACTATGACCTTGTTTTTTTAGATTTCATTTATAAGAATATCATTCATACAGTATTTGTCTTTCTTTGTCTGACTTATTTCGCTTAGTATAATGAACCCTCAAGGTCCATTGATGTTGTCACAAATGGCAGTATTTCATTCTTTTTATTGCTGAATAACATTCCAGTGTGTGTGTGTGTGTGTGTGTGTTTGTGTGAGTCTACATAAACACCACATCCTCTTTATCCATTCACCCATCAATGGACACTCAAGATTATTTCCATAGTTTAGCTATTGTAAATAATGCTGCAGTAAACATGGGGGTACATGTATCTTTTCGAGTTAGTGTTTTTGTTTTCTTTGGTTAAATATCCAGAAGTGGAATTGCTGGATCATATGGTAGTTATATTTCTAAATATTTTTGTGTGTAAACTTCATACTGTTTTTCATAGTGGCTATACCAATTTACAACCCTCCCTACAGTACAAAGGTCCACTTTTCTCTGTATCTTCACCAAAATGTGTCACTTCTTGTCTTTTTGATAATAGCCTTTCTAAAATGTATGAGATTATATCTCATTGTGGTTTTGATTTGCATTTCCATGATGATTAATAACATTGAGCATTCTTTCACATACTTCTTGGCCATGTATCATGTCTTCTTTGGAAAAAGGTCTGTTTAGATCTACTCATTTTTTAATTGGATTGTTGGAGTTTTCTCATTTGTTTGCTTGTTTGTTTGTTTTTGCTATTGAGTTGTATGAATTCTTTATATTTTTTGAATATTAGTCCCTTATCAGATATGTGATTTGCAAAGATTTTCTCTCATTCAGTGGGTTGCCTTCTCATTTTGTTGATCATTTTTGTTGTGCAAAAGCTTTTTATAATGATATAGTCCCACTTATTTTTGTTTCTTTTGCTTTTGGTGTCAAATTCAAAAACTCATCTCCAACACTATGTCAAGGAGTTTACAGCCTATGTTTTCTTCTAAGAGTTTTATGGTTTCAGGTCTTACATTCAAGTCTTTGATTCATTTTAGGTTAATTTTTGAATATGATATAAGATAGTACTTGAATTCCATTCTTTTGCATGCGGCTGTCCAGTTTTTCCAACACCATTGATTGAAGAGACTATGCTTTCCCCATTGTATATTCTTGGCTCCTTTGCTCAATTAAACATATAGGCATGGGCTTATTTCTGGACTCTCTATTCTGTTCCATTGATCTATGTGCCTGTTTTTATGCCAATACCATAATGTTCTGATTACTATAGCATTGTAATATAGTTTGAAATCAGGGAGCCTGATGCCTCCAGCTTTGTTCTTCTCTCTCAAGACTGCTATAGCTATTTGGGGGGTTTTTTTTGTTGGGTACATACAAATTTTAGCATTATTTGTTCTATTTCCTTGAAAAATGCCATTTGAAATGTGAGAGGAATTACACTAAATCTGCAGGTTGCTATCAGTAGTATGGATATTTTAACAATAATAATTATTAATTCATCTAATCTATGAGCATGGACCATCTTTCCATTTATTTGTATCTTCTTATTTTTTTCTTATTTTTTCTGTAATGTATTATAGTTTTCAATGTATGAGTCTTTCACCTCGTCGGTTAAATTTTTTAAAATTTTTTATTGGTGTATAATTGATTTACAATGTTTGTTAGTTTCAGGTGTACAGCAAAAGTGAATCTGTTATACAGATACATATATCCACTCTTTTTTAGATTATTTTCCCATATAGGCCATTACAGAGTATTGAGTAGAGTTCCCTGTGCTATATGGTAGGTCCTTATTAGTTATCTATTTTATATATAGTAGTGTGTATGTGTCAATCCCAATCTTCCAATTTATCCTTCCACCACCCCTTACCCCCCAGTAACCATAAGTTTATTTTCTACATCTGTAACTCTATTTTGGTTTTATAGATAAGTTCATTTGTAGCCTTTTTTTAGAGTCCACATTATAAGCAATATCATATGATATTTGTCTTTCTCTATTTCACTCAGTAGGACAACCTCTAGTTCCATCTATGCTGCTGCAAATGGCATTATTTTGTTCTTTTTTATGGCTGAGTAATATTCCATTGTATATATGCAGCACATCTTCTGTATCCATTCCTCTGTTGATGGACATTTAGGCTGCTTCTATGTCCTGGCTATTGTAAATAGTGCTGCAATGAACATTGGGGTGCATGTATCTTTTCGAATTATGGTCTTCTCTGGATATATGTCCAGGAGTGGGATTGCTAGATCATATGATAGCTCTATTTTCAGTTTTTTAAGGAACCTCCATGCTATTCTCCATAGTGGCTCTACCAGTTTGCATTTCCACCAACAGTGTAGGAGGGTTCCCTTTTCTCCACATCCTCTCCAGCATTTATTATTTGTAGTTTTTGATGATAGCCATTCTGACCGGTGTGAGGTGATACCTCATTGTAGTTCTGATTTGTGTTTCTCTAATAATTAGTGATGTTGAGCATCTTTTCATGTGCTTTTTAACCATCTGTATGTCTTCTTTGGAGAAATGGCTATTTAGATCTTCTGCCCATTTTTTGATTGGGTTGTTTGTTTTTTTGATGTAGAGCTGCATGAGCTGCTTGTATATTTTGGAGATTAATCCCTTGTTGGTTACTTCATTTACAAATATTTTCTCCATTCTGTGGGTTGTCTTTTCATTTTGTTTATGGTTTCCTTTGCTGTGCAAAAGCATTTAAGTTTAATTAGGTCCCATTTGTTTATTTTTGTTTTTATTTTCATTACTCTAGGAGGTGGATTGAAAAACATCTTGCTGTGATTTATGTCAAAGAGTGTTCTCCCTATATTTTCCACTAAAGGTTTATGGTATCTGACCTTACATTTAGGTCTTTAATCCATTTTGAGCTTATTTTTGTGTATGGTGTTAGGGTGTGTTCTAATTTCATTCTTTTACATGTAGCTTCCACTCCTTGGTTAAATTTTATTCCTAGGTATTTTATTCTTTTTGTGCAATTGTACATAGATTGTTTTCTTTATTCTATTAAATCAGTATTGGTATATAAAAATGCAACAGATTTTTCTGTGTATTGGTTTGTATCCAGAAACTTTCCTGAATTTGTTTATTCTAACAGTTTTCTGATGGAGTCTTTAGGGGTTTTTATGTATAATATCATGTCATTTGCAAATAGTGACACTTTCACTTATTCCTTTTCAATTTGAATGCCTTTTATTTATTTTTCTTGCCTAATTGATCTGGCTAGGATTTCTAATACTATATTGAATAAAAGTGGCAAGAGTGGGCATCCTTGTCTTGTTCCTGATCTTAAAGGATTTCAGATTGTCACAGTTGAGTATGCTGTTAGTTGTGGGATTGTCATATATGGCCTTTATTATGTTGAGGTATGTTTCCTCTATGCCCACTTTGTCATGAGTTTTTATCATAAATGGATGGTGAATTTTGTCATATGCTTTTTCTGTATCTGTTTGTGTGATAATATGATTTTTATCCTTCATTCTGTTAATGTGGTGTATCACATTGACTGATCTTTAGATGTGGAATAAATCCTATTTGATCATGGCGTATGACCCTTTTAATGTATTGTTGAATTTGATTTGCTAATATTTTGTTGTGGATTTTTACATCTATGTTCATCAGGTTTATTGGCCTGTCATTTTTTTTTCTCTTGGTATCCTTGTCTGGTTTTGGTATCAGGGTAAGCCTGGCCTCATAAAAGAAGCTTGGAAGGTTTCTCTCCTCTTTAATTTTTTGGAACAATGTAGGAAGGTTTGGTATTCTTTGAGTATTTGCTAGAATTCACCAGTGAAGGCTTCTGGTCCTGGGCTTCTGTTCATTGGGAGGTTTTGATTACTGATTTAATCTCTTTACCTGTAATAAGTCTGTTAATATTTTTTATTTCATCATGATTTAGCCTTGGGAGATTGTATGTTTCTAGGAATTTATCCATTTCTTCTAGATTGTTCAATATGTTGGTGCATAACTGTTCATAGTTCATAGTCTTTTATGATCCTTTGTAATTAGGTGGTATCAGTTGTAACATCCACTCTTTCATTTCTGATTTTATTTTTTAAGTTCTGTCTCTTTTTTTCTTGGTCTTGGTGAGTCTACCTAACAGCCTGTCAATTTAGTTTATCTTTTCAAAAAAACAACTCTTAGTTTTATTGATTGTCTCTATTATCTTTTTAGTCTCTGTTTCATTTATTTCTCCTCTAGTCTTTATTATTTCCTTTCTTCTACTAACTTTGGGCTTTGTTTCTCTTTTTCTAGTTCCTTGAGGTTAAATTTAGGTTGTTTATTTGAGACTTTTCTAGTTTCTTGAGGTCAGCATTTATCAGTATGATAAACAGTAGACTGTTTTTGCTGCATCCCACAATTTTTGACATGTTGTATTTCCATTTTTGTTTATCTCAAGGTTTTTCTTTTTTTTATTTCTCTTTTTCTTATTTGACCTACTGGTTGTTTAGTAGCATGTTGTTTGATCTCCACATTTTTGTAAGTTTTCCAGTTTTCTTCTTGTAATTAATTTCTAGTTTTATACCGTTGTGGTTTAAAAAGATGCTTGATGTAACTTCAATACTCTTAAATTTCTTCAGTGTCCATCAACAGATGAATTGATAAAGAAGATGTGGCACATATATACAATGGAATATTACTCAGCCATAAAAAGAAATGAAATTGAGTTATTTGTAGTGAGGTGGATGGACCTAGAGTCTGTCATACAGAGTTAAGTAAGTCAGAAAGAGAAAAACAAATACTGTATGCTAACACATATATATGGAATCTAAGAAAAAAAAAAAGGGTCATGAAGTACCTAGGGGTAAGACGGGAATAAAGACACAGACCTACTAGAGCATGGACTTGAGGATATGGAGAGGGGGAAGGGTAAGCTGTGACAAAGTGAGAGAGTGGCATGGACATATATACACTACCAAACGTAAAATAGCTAGTGGGAAGCAGCCACATAACACAGGGAGATCAGCTAGGTGGTTTGTGACCACCTAGAGGGGTGGGATGGGGAGGGTGGGAGGGAGGGAGATGCAAGAGGGAAGAGATATGGGAACATATGTATATGTATAAATGATTCACTTTGTTATAAAGCAGAAACTAACACACCATTGTAAAGCAATTGTACTCCAATAAAGATGTTAAAAAAGAAAACAAAAAACAACCTGATTAAAAAAAAAAAAAGACTTGTTTTGTGGCCTAACATAGTATCTATCCTGAAAAATGTTCCTTGTGCACTTGAGAAGAATATGTATTGTGCTGCTTTTTGGATAGATGTTCTGTATATATCTAGTAAGTCTATCTGGTCTAATGTGTCATTTAAGGCAGTCTCCTGATTGATTTTCTGTCTCGTTGATCTACCCATTGACATAGTGGGATATTAAAATCCCCCCTATTGAGACTTTCCTGGTGGTCCAGTGGTTAAGACTCCATGCTTCCAATGCAGGTTTGATCACTGGTTGGGGAACAAAGATCCCACATGCTGCACAGTGTGGCCAAAAAATTTTTTTTTAATTAAAAAAATAATAAAATCTGCCTTATTATTGTATTACTGCCATCTTCTACCTTTAAGTCTGTTAATATTTCCTTTATATATTTAGGTACCCCTATGTTGGGTGCTTATAATATAAGTATTTAGAAATATTATATCCTCTTGTTGGATTGACCCTTTTATCATTATGTAACACCTAATTTTATCTCTTATTATGGTATTTGTTTTAAAGTCTATTTTTGTTTGATATATTATAGCTACCCCAGCTTTCTTTTGGTTTCCATTTACATGAAATATCTTTTCCATTCCTTTACTTCTAGTCTGTGGGTGTACTTACTTCTAAAGTGTGTCTCTTGTAGGCAATATGTAAATGAGTCTTGTTTTTTAATCCATTTAGTTACTCTATGTCTTTTGATAGGAGCATTTAGTACATTTACATTTAAAGTAATTATTGATAGGTATTTGTTTATTGCCATTTTGTTCATTGTTTACTGTCTGTTTTGTAGGTCTTCTCTGTTCCTTTCTTCTTCTTGTGCTCTCTTCCTCTATGGTTTGGTGGCTTTTTTTAGTGGTATACTTATATTCCTTTCTCTTTATCTTTTGTGTATTCACTATAGGTTTTTGCTTTGTGGTTACCATGAGGCTTACTTATAACAACTCATATTTATAACAGTCTATTTTATCGTTGGTAACAACTTAAGTTTGATTCCATTCTAAAGCTCAAATTTTATCCTCCCCATGTCCTGTTTTCTGTTTCTGATACCACATTTTACATCTTTTTACCTTGTGTATCCCTTAATTATTGTAAACATAGTTATTTTCAGTACTTTTGACTTCCAACCTTCATACGAGCTTTATAAGTGATTAATCTACTACCTTTACTATATATTTACCTTTCCAGTGAGGTTTATTCTTTCATATGTTTCCCTTTTACTAATTGGTGACCTTTCTTTTCAGCTTAAAGAATTCCCTTTAACATTTCTTGTAAGGCTGTGTAGAGGCAGCCGATTGTGCTCAGACTTAAAGTAAAGGAGGTTAACCTACTTATATTAAAGCATTGGCCTGAGGGCCAAGCATCTAACTTAACACACACATCTAGGAGCCTGCTGGAAAACTCTCAGGGGATAGAAACTGGCAGGCACCAAATTCATGCTTTCCCTTTCTTGTTCTCCAGAGCACCAATATCTCCTATACAGGAGATTTGCACATGTCTGGTGCCCTGATATTGTGGCTGCCACCCATGGGACATCTCTTGGTTGCCTGATTCTAGGGGCCAGGTGAGCTTGCATTCCTGGTCCTATGGGACTGTAATAATCTGTGTCATCCAGAAAGGATCTCATTCCCTATCTAGAACCCCAATTTTTGTGGTGACTGCCAGAGAACACCTCTATATTGCCTGGCTCTGCTGGCTAGTGGGGCTTATGCTCATGGGTCCCACAGGATCCTGTCACTAATGGATAAAGAGTTCTTAAACAATTATCACCCCCAGGACACAGCAAAAGACACAGAGCTAGGGGCTTGATCTTTCTGTGAAGGAAGCCTATTAGCCAATTGTCATGGCTGCATCTGGAGGGGCTAAATATAATTCTTTCCAGAGTCCCTAAAGAGCAAGCACTATCTTTGTATTTCCCACTGCCATGCTCCAGAGTGCCAATATCTACTGGAGAGGAGCTTTACACATGGCTGGTCCCTGGTTTTTATTTCTGGTGCCCTGGTTTTTGCAGCTGTTACCCAGGGGACACCCTTTGATCTCCTGGCTCAAGTGGACAGTGGGGCTTGAATTCCTAGGGACCATGGAACTGTGGCAATTGGAGAGACAGTTTTTGGTCAGGCTGCCATCCCCAGCACACTACACAGACAGAAGACAGAGGTACATCACCCAGTATTTCTGTGAAGGAGGTCTCTTTGCTTGTCCTGGAGCTTCAGCCTGAGGGACAGGCTTCAGGTTTAGCATGCATCTAATGGACTAAGGAGCTTCTTTTAAGAAAGAGAGGCTGTGGACACCATTTGGTGCTCTCCCTCTGTCTTGCTCCAGCTCACTGGTATCTCTCAGTAAAGAGCTTATACCCTTGTCTGGAGACCCCAGGTTTTGTGACTGCCACCCAGAGAACACAGCCAGATCCTCTGGCCAGTGAGGCTTACTCTTGCAGTCCCACAAGACTGTATATATTTTCATACTTTTAAAAGCTGCTGCCTGAGGGTCTGGCTTCCAAATACCCTGAATCTAGGTGCTAGGATATTCCTCTTAGAGGCAGTGACATGTCTTGGCCCATCCTCAAATACCAGGAGCTATTAAAAATATAATAGGCTGCTTGGATAAGCACAAAGGTTTGAGAGACAACAAAGAGCTAGGGCAGGGTTGAATGACAAGTTTCACCTCCTGCACAAGGCCATTCCTTGTGCAGGACTGGGAGATGTGGTTGTTTCATCTACTGTGTAGAAGCCAACAAAGAAAGTCAAGTTAAGTGAAGAAACAAATGAATATGTTCAATTAAAAGAACAGATAAAAGCTCAGAAAAAAAAAAACCCTTAATGAAACAAAGATACATAATTTATCTGACAAAGATTTCCAAGTAATGGTCATTTAGATGTTCACCAAACTGGGGAAAAGAATGGATGAACACAGTGAGAACTTCAACAAAGAGATAAGAAAGTACCAAATAGAAGTGACAGAGCCAAAAATATAATAACTGAACTGAAAAATACACTAGAGGGGTTCAACAGTTAACTAGATTAAGCAGAAGAAAGGATCAGTCTACTGAAAGACAAGGCAGATGATTTTACCCAATCAGAGCAGTAAAAAGAGAGAAGAATGGAAAAAACAAAGATAGTATAAGAGGCTTATGGGACAACATCAAACAAACTTTCACATTACAGAGGTTCCAGAAGGAAAAGAGAGAGAAAAAGGCAAAAATCTAGTGTGAAGACATAATGACTAAAATCTTCCCTAACCTGAAGAAAGAAATCCAAGATCCAGGAAGGCCAGAGAGTTCCAAATAAGAGGAACCCAAAGAGGCCCACACCAAGACATATTATAATTAAAATGACAAAACTTAAAGGCATGGAGATAATCTTAAAAGTAGCAAGAGAGAAACAACTCTTGTGCACAAGGGAACCTCCATAACACTATCAAAGGATTTTTCAGCAGAAAATTTGCAGGCAAGAAGGGAGTGGCACTATATATTCAAAGTGTTGAAGGAAAGAACTTCCAACCAAGGATAATCTACCTAGCAAGGTTATCATTCAGAATTGAAGGAGCAATAAAGAGTACAAGTATACAGGCCCTTTAAGAGCTATCTCTCAGATCACCACATTCTTGTGGGTCTTGGGATGCAAGCCCTGATGGCTTTCAAAGTTAGATATTTTGGAGGCTCAACTTCAGGTGCAGGCCCAAAATGTTAAGGTGTCCTACCTGGGGTTCAAGACCTTCTCTCCTCAAAGAGAAGCTCTGGGTTTTGAGTTTTCACCCAGTTTTGGGTTGCCATGCTGGGGGTAGGATTTATGATGAGATTGTGTCCTTGCCTCTCCTAACCACTTCAATGTGGTTTTCATCTCATTGGTCAGATGTGCAGTCATTGCTCATCCAGATTTTAGGGATTTTTAAGAAGAAATTCTTCCATATGTAGCTGTAAATTCAGTGTGTCCATGGAAGGAGGTAAGTTCAAGATCTTCCTACATTGCCCTTAAGCCAGAAAAAAATAATAATTGTGATATATTCTCTTTATATGTAACTAGTTTACTGGTGCCTCTATTAGTCCTATGAGACTTTCAGTTGAGTCTCTTGGGTTTCCTACATAAAATTTTTACTGATTATGATAATGAAAAATCCCTTGTCTTCAACAGCTGTACCTCTTACTACAGCCATAATGCATTGAAATCTCCCTTTCTATATTTTGATAACTGCTCCATCTGGTCTGTTTCTCTCTTCTTTGTTGCTCCTCTTTATCACCTTTCCTTCAACTGGGTAAATCTTAAGCTCATGCTAGCTTTACTGTTGTGAGTCTCTCCATTCTCATGGTAAATATTTTCTAAATCTTTATTTCTAGCCCAAATCTCTCACCTATGCCACAGATGCATATTTCCAAATTTTTTAAAGATATTGTTAAGTGAGTGTCCCACCAGTTTCTCAAGGCTGACACATTCAGTGTGGACTTCCTTTTCCAATCAAATTTGTTACTTTTATTGTTGGCAACATCAGTTCCTTTCTTCTCCAACATTATCTTAAATTAGTCACTATTCTTCATCTACTATGTCTAGCCTCACATAAGGCCTAACTCTTATTCATTGAAGCCTTCAGTGAAGCCTTCAATGTAGAGTCTGGGCTGTCTTTCCTCTTTTTAAAAAAAGAGCTTATTTTATTTTAAAAATTGAGATATAATTGAAATATAACATTGGTTAAGTTTAGGGTGTACAATGTATTGATTTGATATATTTATATCTTGCAATATGATTACAACTGTAGCATTAGCTAACATCTCTATCATGTCACATAATTGTTTCTTTTTTGTGGTGAGAACAATTAAGATCCAGTCTCATAGCAACTTTGAAGTCTACAATACAGCATCATTGACTATAATCACTATGCTGTGCATTAGGTCTCCAGAACTGATTTACCTACTAGTTACAAGTTTGTGCCCTTAAATATCTCCCCAATTCCCCCACCACCTAATCCCTTGGTAGCCACCATTCTACTCTGTTTCTATAAATTCAGCATTTGTAGATTCCACATACAAGTGACATTGTACAGTGTCTTTCTCTGTGTGACTTATCTCACTTAGCATCATGCCTTCAAGATCCATGCATGTAGTTGCAAATGGCAGGATATCCTTCTTTCTTGTGGCCGAATAACATTCCATTGTGTATATATACCACATCTTCTTTATCCACTCATCTAGCACTTAGGTTGTTTCTAAGTTTTGACTATTATGAATAATGCTGCAATAAACATGGAGTATATATACGTATTTTTGACATTGCAATTTCATTTCCCTTGAAATATATATATCCTGAAATGGGATTTCTGAATCATATGGTAGTTCTATTTTTAATATTTGAAGAACTTTATACTATTTCCATACTGATCAATTTACATTTCCACCAATAGTGTGCAAGGGTTCCCCTTCCTACACATTTTCACCAATACTTGTTATTTCTTGTATTTTTGATGACAGTCATTCTAACAGGTGTGAGGTGGTATCTCATAGTGGGTTTGACTTGCATTTCTCTGATGATTAGTGAGGTTGAACACCTTTTCATGTACCTGTTGGCCATATGTGTCTTCTTTGGAAAAATGTCTCTTCAGATCTTCTGCTCATTTTTAACTGGATTGTTTTGTTTTTTGCCACTGAGTTTTATGAGTTCTTTATATATTATGGATATTAACCTCTTATTCAATATATAGTTCACAAATATTTTCTCCCATTCCGTAGGTTGCTTTTTCATTTTGTTGATTATTTTACGGAGCAGAAGATTTTAGTCAACAAAGTATTAGCAAACTGAATCCAACAGCACATTTAAAGTATCATACACCATAATCAAGTGGAGTTTATACCTGGGATGCAAGGATTTTTCCACATACATGAATCAATAAATGTGATACACGACAATAGAATGAAAGATAAAACTCACATGATCATCTCAATAGATGAAGAAAAAAAGCATTTGACAAAATACAACACCATGTCATGATAAAAACCCTCAACAAATTGGGTATAGAATATACATCCTATACACCAATATAAGGTCATATGCAATAAACCCACAGCTAACATCATACACAAAGGTGAAAGACTGAAAGTTTTTCCTCTAAGATCAGGAACAGGACAAGGATTCCCATTCTCACCATTCTTATTCAACATAGCACCAGAAGTCCTAGCTAGAGCAATTAGGCAAGAAAAAAAATAAAAGGCATCCAAGTCAGAAGGGAAGAAGTTATCATTATTTGCAGAGATACGATCTTATATACAGAAAATTAAAGATTCAGTGAAAAAAACTGTTGGAACTAATCAACAAATTCAGTAAAGTTGCAAGATATACAATCAAAATATAGAAATCAGTTGCATTTCTATACACTAACAATGAAATAACTGAAAAAGAAATAAAGAAATAATGCCATTAGCAAAAGCATCAAAAACAATGAAATACTTAGGAATAAATAATAATTTATTGATCATTTACTACATGCCATGGATGTGAATAAGTGTTTGTATATGCATAAACTCTTTTAATCTGTAATCTTATGGATTGCTATTATTATCTTTTCTATTTAATAAGTTAGAGGACTGAAGATCAGAGAGGTAAAGTAATTTGCTCAAGATCACAGAACTAGTTAATGATAGCGCTGGAACCCAGATCTGTTGCCAAAGCTCTTAATCACTCCTCCATTCTGCTTTAGTGTAAGAACTTGCAGGTATAATCTAAGTTTATTTTAAAGCAGTACTTCAATAGAACATCATAAGCCTTTTTAAAACAGAGATATAAAATGGCTTCTCCATGAATCCTGCTATGTTGTAAAATTTTTTTAATGCAGAAGTTGTATTTAAAAAAATAAGATACCATAAGATAGAGTAGAAAAGATTATATGGTGTGATGTATTTGATTAATAAAAATTAGTTCACATTTATTAAATTCATTTGCTTGCCAATATGAAGAGTTTGATAAATAATAATTAACTTTACAAAGGTACAAAAGTTCCTCTTCCACTGTTCTTGATGAAGGCACTCTTTACTGAGTCCCTTCTCTTTATTCAGTCATTACCATGGTACCTTGCCTGGAGGTTGCACTTATTACTCTTAATATGAATGTGCTAATTTCTCCTGCTCTGTACAAAAGAAAAAAATATTTATAAAGAAAAAAAAATGTGGAGACATTTCTTCATTCCTCATTCCAAATTATGAATACAGTATTAATGGAGCTAGGTGTCCCAACTCAAGCTCTGATCAGAGAGAACAGCTAAACACAAACTATCTCTGATACCCAGCTTGGGAGAAGCTACCAAGGGTTTTGATTCATTCAGCAATTATATTCTGAGGGGATACTCATTCCAAGCACTGTGCTAAGATCCAGGGATGCAAAAATGAGTAAACATGCTGCTGCTCTCAAGAAAGTCTCCTCTACTGATCAATCTTTGACCTACAGGCCAGAGAAGGGGATAGAACATGTTTAAAATTTCCTTTTCAGGCTTTATTTTTAATGTCGTATTGTGTTTCTATGGGTTTTGTACATTGTAACTGTCTCAATCTTGAAAATAAAGGTGTTGATTGTAAACACGTATCCATACTGTGGCCAAATGCAGAAAGTAAATTACTATTTTTAAAGTTGTTGATGAGCTCTAGTTTAAAAATGCATATAAATGCATATATACATGCATACATTACACATACCAAGCACACGGTTTTTATTTTAAATTGAAGAAAAAAGGAATAAAGCAAATAGTGAGTCTTGGAAAATATATTGACAACATGTGGAAAATTACAAGATATACAAACGGAAAGTATATCTAAATCATTTTCCATCTCCTCTAACTGTACTACCTTCTCCCACATCCCAAGTTTCCATTTAGTTTTTGAAATTGAAAATTTTTCAAACTAAAAGCTTGCAATTCACATACATTTAATTCATCAAATATAGTTTCATGAAAGATTTTTAATGTCGAGAATTTTTTTTGTCATAAATGTTTTAAGAACTTCGTCACCTCATTTCCTTTCTCTAGAGAAAGAGTGACAAACTTTAAAAGGTTCAAATTTCATTTGAACTAAAAAAATCAAGGTTCAGAAGTTGTCTCTCTTTGGTGAAAGGATATTCTTTGTTCCTCAGTAGAATCGACAGAATGTTTGAAGATTCACCTGTGGATAGTTTTTTTTTTAAGACTTATCACACTGGACAGGATACCTCCTTTTCTGTCTTGAAAGGTGGTCTGTGATCTCCTGAAGGAGATCAGACTTATGGTCTCTGCTTTGCACTGGTGGCCTGTGGTTTTCTCTACTATGCCAACAGCTCTGGTGATTCCAGGGAGGAACAGGGAAGGAGGAAGGCTACATCCTGTGGAGTCCCTGCAAGATGACAAAAGAAGTCCCTGGGCACCTCCTGCTTTTAGTCTCCCCCAGAGCAGGACACCCAGGGCTATGAAGGAGGCACACAAAGCACTTTACCAAAGGTCCCGTGCATCTCAGAAAAGCAAATTCACACAAAGTTAGGATGAAGAGAAGTTATACTTTTATCTAACTTAGCATTTCTTTTATAGCACACGAAGACTCAGAGGGGGTGTCGCAGGTGGCTATTTCCTCTCTTTCCAACCCCTGTCTCTTCCCCCTTCTATCTTTAATTTCTTCTTCTTTCCACATAGCCTAGTTTTTCAAATCCTTTGACCAATCCCCTCTCTCTATCCAGGGAAACCCTCACCTTGCCACAGGAAGAAAATTTTCTGTTCCCATCCTTTACCTCAGTTCCTCCCTGAACCTTGAAGACATTATTCTGTCTGGTAGTAAGATGCAATGTGTGTTCTCCTCTTTTCATTGATGACCTATATCCTTAGCTGAAAGTGAAATGGTTCTTCAACTAGCAAAGAGAACTTCAACTGGTTTCCTCACTAGCAAGTTCACCTGCTGTTATAGGTTGAATTATTTGTAGAATTATTTGGACTATATTTAGAGACCGTGTCTTCACAGAAGTAACCAAGTTAGCATGAGGCCACGAGGATGCCCCTAATCCAATTTGACTGGTGTCTTCATTTTAAAAAAGGGGGGATATTTAGACACAAGGACACACATACAGGGAGAATGCCACATGAAGGTGGAGGCAGAGACCAGGGAGATGTATCCAGAAGGCAAGGAATGCCAAGGATTGCCAGCTAAATACCAAAAGCTGAGAGAGAGGCACATAACAGATTTCCTCCTCACCCTCAGAAAGAACCAACCTTGGGAATACTTTGATCTCAGACCCTTATCCTCCAGAACTATAAGACAAAGTTCTGTTGCTTAAACCACCCAGCTAGTGGTTCTCTACTACAGCAGCCCTAGCATAATACACTGCCAAGAAAAGCATTCATTCTTTCTTGGAGACAGCACAGTCTGACCTGTAGTTAGCCCGGTCCTGCCAATGAGGCTTTAAATCCTCCGTGGTCCTAGCTTATGAGAGGAACTTCTATACCAGCTGCAGAGAGTTGTTTTGCAGTCTAAGAAGGGTGGTTCCAGATCTCAATTTTTTATGCCAAAGCTCCTTTCATACCAACAGTCCCTGGACTCACAATCTGGCCATTCTGCCCAGGGTTTTCCCCTCCAGGGCTCTTCCAGGGGAGCAGGGCACATATCCTGACCCCTCCAGACCTACAGGTCCCACCATTGCCTTCATCTTTCTCCTCCCAGCTGGAAGGGAGTATTTTCTAAACTCTGGGAAAGCCTTCCTTTTTTGTTCTCAGCCAAGAGATTTTGTCTGCACCTAAGATTCTTCTTCCATAGTGGGATTTAAGCTTTGGGAGAAAGCCATGTAAGACTATGCTTTACCCCTGGTTTTCTCTCCACACAACCCTCCTCTCTCCTGAACACAGAGCCAGCTGAAATTTGAACATAAAGATTAAAAAGAATAGGAGCACACAGAAGATGGCAGTGTGGGAAGACGCTGAGTTAGCATCTCCCCACAACTAGGGTGCCTGCTGGCTGCTGGTGGGGGGCCCTGATGCCCAAGGAGATGGGATGAAGCCCCAAATGAACCGGTAGGATGTGGGAGGACTGAGAGAGGAGGAGAACTGGAGGCCAGACAGGATTGGTGCCTCTGAGGCCGGGGAGATCAGGAAAGGCAGGTGGGACGGGCACACTAGGAGGAGCCAGAGAAGAGAAGAGGGCATTTGCCCCGCCCACTCGAGTACAGGGAGCCTGCTGAGCTCCCAGGCTGGTCCCCTGCCCTCCAAAGTCCCCTCCAGGCCACGTGGATCCTTGGGGACATAGGAGGGAGGCTGGGAAGATCAGGAGAGGCAGGTGGAAGGGGTCCTCTGGGAGGAGCAGGAGAGGAGTAGAGGGCATCTGTGCTGCCCACTCGAGCCCAGGAAGACTGCTGGGCTCCCAGGCCAGTCCCCTGCCCTCCAAGGCCAACCTGGCCACATTGGTCCTGCAGGTATAGGAGGGAGGTCAGAGAGGTCAGGAGAGGCAGGCAGGAGGGGCCCTCTGGAAAGTGTGGGAGAAGAGTGGAGGGCAATTGCCCCACACACTTGGGCCTGGGGAGTCTGCTGAGTTCCCAGGCTGGTGCCCTGCCCTCCAAAGCCCTCTTCAGGCCACATGGGTCCTTGCGGGCATAGGAGGGAGGCCAGGGAGATCAAGAGAGGCAAGCAGGAGGAAACAACAGGGAAGAGAGGGAGAGGAGCGGAGGGCATTTGCCACACCCACTCGAGCCCAGGAAGCCTGCTGGGCTCCCAGGTGAGGTCCCACAACCTCTGAGACCAGGGGTGGGGGGCACGCCTGGGCTCCTGTTTCTTGAGCCTAAGCCTCACCCCCCACAGTCCTGATGGCCTTTTCCAGCCCTGTGGGTTCTAAGCTTAGGCCCCACCCACCACCCAAATCTCACCCTTGCTTAGGTCCCACATGCCATAACCAAGGCCTCCCCCCACCTTTTTTTTTCTTTTCCCTCCTCTTTTTTACTATTGTCACACTGTTTTACCTTCTGATTGTTGATTCATCTATAATTTTATTTTTATATTCTTTCTAACATGTCTGTTAGTTTCCTAGTCTAATTTTATTTTTTACTTTGTTATTGTTCTCTCTCTCTTTTTTTTTTTCTGTCCCATGTGGCTTGTGGGATCTTGGTTCATGAGCTGGAGGTCAGGCCAAAGCTCCTGCGGTGGGATCCCCAAGCTCAAACCACTGGACTAACAGAGAACCTCAGACCCCAGGGAATATTCATCAGAGTGAGGTCTCACGGAGGTCCCCATCTCAGCACCAAGACCCATCTCTACCCAACAGCCTACAAAATTCCAGTGTTGGAAACCTCAGGCTAAACAACCAGTAAGACAGGAACATAATCCCACCCATCAAAAAAGAAAATGAGATGACAAAAAATTATGTGAAAGATGAAGTAGCAAGGTAAAAACCCACAAGACCAAATAAATGAAGAGGAAATAGGCAACCAACCCCCCAAAAAATTCAGAGTAATGAAAGATGATCCAGAATCTCAGATAGAATGGAGGCAAGGATTGAGAAAATACAAGAAATGTTTAACAAAGATCTAGAAGAACTAAAGAACAAACAAAAAGAGATGAACAACATAATAACTGGAATGAAAAATACACTAGAAGGAATCAATAACAGAATAAATGAGGCAGAAGAATGAATAAGTGAGCTAGAAGACAGAATGGTGGAAATAACTGCAGAGGAGCAGAATAATGAAAAAAGAATGAAAAGAATTGAAGACAATCCCAGAGACAACTGGGACAACACTAAACTCACCAACATTCCAATTATAGAGGTCCCAGAAGAAGAGAAAAAGAAAGGGTCTGAGAAAATATTTGAAGAGATTATAGACAAAAACTACCCTAACATGGGAAAGGAAATAGTGACCCAAGTCCATGAAGCACAGAGAGTCCCATACAAGATAAACCCTACGAGAAACACACCAAGACACATATTAATCATACTAACAAAAATTAAATACAAAGAAAAAATATTAAAAGCAACAAGGAAAAATCAAAAACCAGCATACAAAGGAATCACCATAAGGTTATCAGCTGATTTTTCAGCAGAAACTCCGCAGGCCAGAAGGGAGTGGCAGTATATACTTAAAGTGATGAAAAAGAAAAAGCTACAACCAAGATTACTCTACCCAGCAAGGATCTCATTCAGATTTGATGGAGAAAGCAAAAGCTTTTCAGACAAGCAAAAGCTAAGAGAATTCAGCACCACCAAACCAGCTTTACAACAAATGCCAGAGGAACTTCTCTAGGGGGGAAACACAAGAGAAGAAAAAGACCCACAAAAACAGACCCAAAACAATTAAGAAAATGGTAATAGGAACATGCATATCAATAATAAACTTGAATGTTAATGGAATAAATGTTCCAACCAAAAGACATAGACTGGCTGAATGGATACAAAAACAAAACCCATATTTACATTGTCTACAAGAGATCCACTTCAGACCTAGGGACACATACAGACTGAAAGTGAAGGAATGGAAAAAGATATTCCATGCAAGTGGAAATCAAAAGAAAGCTGGAATAGCAATACTCATATCAAATAAAATAGACTTTAAAATAAAGACTGTTACAAGAGACAAGGAAGGACACTACATAATGATCAAGGGATCAATCCAAGAAGAAGATATAACAATTATAAATATTTATGCACCCAACATAAGAGCACCTCAATACATAAGGCAAATGCTAACAACCATTAAAGGGGAAATCAACAGTAACACAATAATAGTAGGGGACTTTAACACCCCACTTACACTAATGAACAGATCATTCAAACAGAAAATAAGGAAACACAAGCTTTAAATGCCAAAATAGACCAGACAGATTTAATTGATATTTATACGACATTCCACCCAAACGTGGCAGAATACACTTTCTTCTCAAGTGCACATGGAACATTCTCCAGGATAGATCACATCTTGTATCACAAATCAAGACTCAGAAAATTTAAGAAAATTGAAATCATGTCAAGCATCTTTTCTGACCACAATGTTATGAGGTTGGAAATCATTTACAGGAAAAAAAAAACTGTAAAAAACACAAATACATGAGGTTAAACAGTGTGCTACTAAATAATCAAGGGATCACTGAAAAAAATCAAAGAAGAAATTAAAAAAATACATAGAAACAAATGACAATGAAAACACAATGACCTAAAACCTATGGGACACAGCAGAAGCAGTTCTAAGAGGAAACTTTATAGCAATTAAATGTCACCTCAAGAAACAAGAAAAATCTCAAATTAACAATTTAACCTTACTCCTAAATCAACTAGAGAAAGTAAAACAAAGAAAACCCAAAGTCAGTAGAAGGAAAGAAATCATACATATCAGAGCAGAAATAAATGAAATAGAAACAAAGAAAACAATAGCAAAGATCAATAAAACTAAAAGCTGGTTCTTTGAGATGATAAACAAAATTGATAAACCTTTAGCCAGACTCATCATGAAAAAAAGGGAGAGGACACAAATTAATAAAATTAGAAATGAAAAAGGTGAAATCAAAATGAAACCACAGAAATACAAAGGATTATAAGAGACTACTACAAACAACTATATGCCAATAAAATGGACAACCATGAAGAAATGCACAAATTCTTGGAAAGGTAAAATTTTCCCAGACTGAAATAGGAAGAATTAGAAAATATAAACAGACATATCACAAGTAACAAAACTGAAACTGTGATTAAAAATCTTCCAACAAACAAAAGTCAAGGACCAGATGGCTTCACAGGTGAATTCTATCAAACATATAGAGGAGAGCTAACACCCATCCTCCTCAAACTCCTCCAAAAAACTGCAGAGGGAGGAACACTCCCAAATAGGTTTTACAAAGTGGCCATCACCCTGAATACCAAAACCAGACAAATATATGCCAAAAAAAGAAAATTACAGACCAATATCACTGATGAACATAGATGCAAAAATCCTCAACAAAATACTAGCAAACAGAATCCAACAGCACATTAAAAGGATCATACACCATGATCAAGGGACATTTAACCCAGGAATGCAAGAATTATGCATTATATGCAAATCAATCAATATGATACACCATATTAACAAGCTGAAGAATAAAAACCATATGATCATCTCAGTAGATGCAGAAAAAGCTTCTGAAAAAATTCAGCACCCATTTATGATAAAAACTCTCCAGAAAATGGGCATAGAGGGAACCTACCTCAACATAATAAATGTCATATATGACAAACCCCACAGCAAACATCATACTCAATGGCGAAAAACTGAAAGCATTTCCACTAAGATCAGGAACAAGACAAGGATGTCCACTCTCACCACTATTATTCAGCATAGTTTTGGAAGTCCTAGCCATGGCAATCAGAGAAGAAAAAGAAATGAAAGGAATACAACTTGGAAAAGAAGAAGTAAAACTGTCACTGTGTGCAGATGACATGATACTATACCTAGAAATTCCTAAACATGCCACCAGAAAACTAATATGAGAACTAATCAATGAATTTGGTAAGGTTGCAGGATACAGAATTAATGCACAGAAATCTCTGGCATTCCTATTCACTAACAACAAAAAATTGGAAAAAGGATATTAAGGAAACACTCCCATTTACTACTGCAACATAAAGAATAAAATACCTAGGAATAAACCTGCCTAAGGAGGCAAAAGACTTGTACTCAGAAAACTATAAAACAATGATAAAGAAATCAAAGATGACATAAACAGATGGAGAAATATACCATGTTCTTGCATTGAAAGGTCAATATTGTGAAAATGACTCTACTACCCAAAGCTATCTACAGATTCAATGCAATCCCTATCAAACCACCAATGGCATTCTTCATGGAATTATAACAAAAAATTTCACAATTTATATGGAAACACAAAAGACCCCAAATACCCAAAGCAATCTTGAGAAAGAAAAACGGACCTGGAGCAATCAGGCTCCCTGACTTCAAACTATAATGAAAAGCTACAATAATCAAGACAGTATGGTACTGGCATAAAAACAGAAATATAGATCAATGGTACAGGATAGAAAGCCCAGAGATAAACCTATGCACCTATGGTCACCTTATCTTTGATAAAGTAGGCAAGAGTATACAATGGAAAAAAGCTTCTTCAATAAGTGGTTCTGGGAAAACTGGGCAGCTACATGTAAAAGAAAGAAATTACAACACTACCTAATACCATACACAAAAATAAGCTCAAAATGGATTAAAGACCTAAATGTAAGACCAGACACTATAAAACTCTTAGAGAAAAATACAGGAAAAACACTCTTTGACATAAAGCACAGCAATGTCTTTTTTGAGCCACGTTTTAGAGTAATGAAAATAAAAACAAAAATAAACAAATGGGACCTAATAAAACTTAAAAGTTTTTGCACAGCAAAGGAAACCATAAACAAGACAAAAAGACAACCATCAGAATGGGAGAAAATATTTGCAGATGAAGAAATGGACAAAGGATTAATCTCCAAAATATAAAAGCAGCTCATGCAGATCAATATCAAAAAAACAAACAACCCAATTAAAAAATGGGCAGAAAACCTAAACATACATTTCCCCAAAGAAGACATACAGATGGCCAAGAGGCACATGAAAAGGTGCTCAACGTCACTAATTATTAGAGAAATGCAAATCAAAACTGCAGTGAGGTATCACCTCACATTGATCAGAATGGCAATCATCAAACAATCTACAAACAATAAATGCTGGAGAGGGTGTGGAGAAAAGGGAACCCTTTTGCACTGTTGGTGGGATTGTAAATTGCCACTATGGAGAACAGTATGGAAGTTCCTTAAAAAAACTAAAAATAGAACTAGCATATGACCCAGCAATCCGTTACTGGGCATTTACCCTGAAAAAAACATAAATCAAAAGAACACAGGGCTTCCCTGGTGGCGCAGTGGTTGAGAGTCTGCCTGCCAATGCAGGGGACACAGGTTCGTGCCCCAGTCCGGGAAGATCCCACATGCTGCAGAGTGGCTGGGCCCATAAGCCATGGCCGGTGAGCCTGCGTGTCCGGAGACTGCTCCGTAATGGGAGAGGCCACAGTGGTGAGAGGCCCGCATACCACCAAAAAAAAAAAAAAACTAAAAAAAAAAAAAAGAACACATTTACCCCAATGTTAATGGCAGCCCGATTTACAATAGCCAGGACATGGAAACAGCCTAAGTGTCCAATGATAGATGAATGGCTAAAGAAGATGTGGTACATATATACAATGGAATATTACTCAGCCATGAAAAGGAACGAAATTGGGTCATTCATAAAGATGCAGATGGACCTAGGGTCTGTCATACAGAGTGAAGTAAGTCAGAAAGAGAAAACAAATACCATATATTAACGCATATATGAGGAATCTGGAAAAAATGGTACAGATGAACCTATTTGTACGGCAGGAATAGAGATGCAGACATAGATAAAGGACATGTGGACACAGGAAGGAAGGGGAGGGTGGGACGAATTGGGAGATTAGGTTTGACATAAATACACTACCATGTGTAAAATAGGTAGCTAGTAGGAACATGCTGTATAGCACAGGGAGCTCAGCTTGGTGCTCTGTGATGACCTAGATGTGTGGGATTGGTGGGGTGGGAGGGAGGTCCAAGAGGGAGGGGATATAGGTATACATATAGCTGATTCACTTCATTGTACAGCAGAAATTAACACAACACTGTAAAGCAATTTTATTCCAATAAAAATAAAATAAAATAAGTGTGAAAAAAATTATTTTAAATAAAAAATAAATGACCCAAAGTCACCTGAAAAAAAAAAGACAAAAAGTGGCTGAATGGATTTAAAAAAAGACCCATATATAAGCTCACTAACAAGAGTCTCACTTCAGATCTAAAGACACACACAGACTAAAAATGAGGGCATGGATAAAGGTATTCCATGCAAATGGAAATGAAAAAAGAGCTAGGGTAGCAATATTTATATGAGACAAAATAGACTTTAAAACAAAGACTTGGGACTTCCCTGGTGGTGCAGTGGTTTGGAGTCCCCTGCAAGTACTGGGGATGTGGGTTCAAGCCCTTGTCCAGGAAGATCTCACATGCCATGGAGCAACTAGATCCATGTGCCACAAATACTGAGCCTACACTCTAGAGCCCACGAGCCACAACTACTGAGCCCATGTGCTGCAACTACTGAAGTAGAGCCGGTGCTCCACAACAAGAGAAACCACCGGAATAAGAAGCCTGTGCACTGCAACAAAGAGTAGCCCCCACTTGTCGCAACTAGAGAAAGCCCGCCTGCAGCAATGAAGACCCAACACAGCCAAAAATAAATAAAATAAATTTATCTTTAAAAAAAATAGGTAGCATTGATTTAAAAAAAAAGACTGTTATGAGAGACAAAGAATTTCATTACATAATGATCAAGGGATCAATCCAAGAAGAAGATATGACAATTATAAATATATATGCACCCAACACAGGAGCACCTACATACATAAAGCAAATATTAAAACATATAAATGGAGAAACTGACAATAACAGTAATAATAAGGGTCTTTAACATCCCACTTACATGAATGGACAGATCATCCAGACAGAAAATCAATAAGAAAACACTGGCCTTAAAAAACACTTACATTTGATGGACTTAACAGATATACCTGGAATATTTCATCCCAGAAGCAGCAGAATACACATTTTTTTCAAGTGCACATAGAACATTCTCCAGGATAGATCAGATGCTAGGCCACACAACAAGTTTCAGCAAATTTAAGAAAACTGAAATAATACCAAGCATCTTTTCCAACCACAATGTTATGAGACTACAAGAAAATACTGCAAAAAACACAAACACGTGGCTAAACAATATGCCACTAAACAACCAATAGATAACTGAAGGAATCAAAGAAGAAATAAAAAAATACCTGGAGACAAATGAAAATAGAAAAACACAACAATCTAAAATCTATGGAATGCAGCAAAAACAGGTCTAAGAAGGAATTTTATGGTGATAAAAGCCTACCTCGGGAGAAAACAACAACAAAAAATCAAATAAACAACCTACCCATACACCTAAAAAAAAAAAAACTAGAAAAAGAACAAAATCCAAAATTAGTATAAGGAAAGAAATCATAAAGATCACAGCAGAAATAATGAAACAGAGACTAGAAAAAACAAGAGCTCAATGAAACTAAGAGCTAGTTCTTTAAAAAGATAAACAAAATTGATAAACCTTTAGCCAGACTCATCATTAGTAAAAGGAAAGAAATCATGAAGTTCAGAGCAGAAATAAATGCAAAAGAGACTAAAAAACAACAGAAAATATCAATGAAACTAAAGCTGGTTTTTAAAAAGATAAACAAAACTCGTAAACCTTTAACTATACTCATCTATAAAAGGAGAGCCCAAATAAAATCACAAATGAAAAATGAGAAGTTACAACGAAAACCACAGGTGTAAAAAGGATCATAAGAAAATTCTATGGACAATTATGCACCAATAAAATGGACAAATTCCTAAAAATATATAATATCCTAAGAATGAATCAGGAAGACATAGAAAATATGAACAGACCAATTACCAGTAATGAAATTGAAGCAGTAATTTTTAAAATTCCCAAAAACCAAAATTCCTGGACCAGGTAGATTCACAAGTGACTCTACCAAACATTTAGAGAAGAGTTAATACCTATCTTTCTCAAATAATTCCAAGAAATTGCAGTGAAAGGAATGCTTCCAAACTCATTCTATGAGGCAAGCATCACCCTGATACCAAAACAAGATAGATAATCACAAAAAAAGAAAATTACAGGCCAATATCACAGATGAACATATAGATGCAAAAATCCTCAACAAAATATTGGCAAGCTGAATCCAACAATACAATAAAAGGATCATACACCATAATCAAGTGGGATTTATTCCAGGGATGCAAATCAATATCTACAAATCAATGTGATATGCCATATTAACAAAGTGAAGAATAAAAATTGCATGATCATCTCGATACAGAAAATGCTTTTAACAAAATTCAACATCGATTTATGATTAAAAAAAAAACTCTCAATAAAGTGGATACAGAGGGAACGTACCTCAACATAACAAAGGCTATATATGGCAAGCCCACAGTTAACACTGTAACCAACAATGAAAGCATTTCCTCTAAAATCAGGAATAAGACAAGGATGCCCACTCTTGACACTTTAATTCAACATAATATTGGAAGTCCTAGACACAGCAATCAGACAATAAAAATAAAAGGAATCCAAATTGGAAAGAAGGTAAACTGTCACATTTTACAGATGACATGATACTATAGATAGAAAATCCTAAAGACAACACCAAAAAATGATTAGAACTCATCACTTAACTCAGTAAGATTGCAGGATACAAAATTAGTGTATAAATATGCAACAGGGCTTCCCTGGTGGCACAGTGATTGAGAGTCCGCCTGCCGATGCAGGGGACACAGGTTCGTGCCCCAGTCTGGGAAGATCCCACAGGCCGTGGAGCAGCTGGGCCCATGAGCCATGGCCGCTGAGCCTGTGCGTCTGGAGCCTGTGCTCCACAATGGGAGAGGCCACACAGTAAGAGGCTCATGTACAGCAAAAAAAAAAAAAAAAAAAAAAATATACTAACAATGAAGTATTATAAAGAAAAATTAAGAAAACAGTCCTATTTACAAATTGCATCAAGAAGAATAAAATATCTAGGAATAACTCTAACCAAGGAAGTAAAAGATTTGTATTCAAAAAACTATAAGATACTAATGAAAGAAACTGAAGATGACAAACAAATGGAGATATATACTGGGCTCATGTATTGGAAGAATTAATATTGTTAAAATTACCATACTACCCAAGACAATCTACAGATTCAATACAAGTTATATCAAAACAACAATGACATTTTTCACAGAATTAGAACAAATAATTCTAAAATGTGTATGGAACAAAAAAGACAGCAAATAGCCAAAACAAGCTTGAGAAAGAACAAAGCTGAAGGTATCATGCTCCCTGATTTCAAACTACACTACAAAGCCACAATAATCAAAAGAGTATAGTACTGGCACAAAAACAGACACACAGATCAATGGAACAGAACAGAGAGCCCATAAATAAACCCATGTGTATATGGTCAATTAATTTACGACAATGGAAGCAAGAATATACATGGCAAAAAATTCTCTTCAATAAATGGTGTTGGGAAAATTGGACAGTTACATGCAAAAGAATGAAAGTGGACTCCTTTTTCACACCATGCACAAATATAAATTCAAAATGGATTAAAGATTTAAATGGAAGACCCAAAACCACAAAACACCCAGAGGAAAACATAGGAAGTATATTCTTTGATCTTGACCTTAGCAATATGTTTTTGATATGTCTCCTCAGGCAAGGGAAACAAGAGCAAAAATAAATAAATGGGTACATCAAACAATAAAGCTTTCGTACAGCAAAGGAAACTATCAATAAAGCAAAAAATCCACATACTGAATGGGAGAAAATATCAATATCTGCAAATGACATATCTAATAAGAGGTTAATATACAAAATATATAAAGAACTCATACACTCAACATCAAAAAGACAAACAACCCAAGTTCAAATGGGCAGAAGACCTGAACAGACATTTATCCGAAGAGGAAAATGCAAATAGCAAATGCAAACACAACAATGAGGTATCACCTCACACCTGTCAGAATGGCTAATATCAAAAAGATAACAAATAACGAGTATTGGTAAGGATGTGGAGAAAAGGGAACCCTCATGTACAGTTGATGGGAATGTTAAATTGATGCAGCCACTATAAAAAACAGTAGGGAGGTTCCTCAAAAAAAAAAAAAAAAAGAACTACCATATGATACAGTAACTGCATTTCTGGGTATTTTTCCAAAGAAAACAAAGACACTAATTCCAAAAGGTACATGCACTCCTATATTCATTGCAGAATTATTTACAATAGCCAATATACAGAAGTAAGATAAGCACTGACAGATAAACGAAGATCATACGTTGATCAAGACGAAGATCAAGACAAAGATCATCAAACGAAGATCAAGACGCTGGATATATTATATGTATATATATATATACATATATATAAACTATATAACAATGGAATATTACTGAGCCATAAAAAAGAAGGAAATCTTGGTGGAGAAGATGGTGGAAGAGTAAGACGTGGAGATCACCTTCCTTCCCACAGATACATCAGAGATACATCTACATGTGGAAAAACTCCTACTGAACGCTGGCAGAAGACCTCAGACCTCCCAAAAGGCAAGAAATTCCCCACGTACCTGAGTAGGGAAAAAGAAAAAAGAATAAACAGGGACAAAAGAATAGGGATGGGACCTGCACCAGTGGGAGGGATCTGTGAAGGAGGAAATGTTTCCAGACACTAGGAAGGCCCTCCGCAGGTGGAGACTGCAGGTGGCGGAGGGGAAGCTTTGGAGCCATGGAGGACAGCGCAGCCACAGGGGTGCAGAGGGCAAAGCAGAGAGATTCCCACACAGAGGACAAGTGCTGACCAGCACTCACCAGTCCGAGAGGCTTGTCTGCTCACCCGCCAGGGCGGGCGGGGCTGGGAGCTAAGGCTCGGACTTCGGAGGTCGGATCCCAGGGAGAGGACTAGGGTTGGCTGCGTGAACACAGCCTGGACGAAGCTAGTGTGCCACAGCTAGCCGGAAGGGAGTCCAGGAAAAGGTCTGGAGCTACCGAAGAGGCAAGAGATCTTTTCTTCCCTCTTTGCTTACTGGTGCGCAAGGAGAGAGGATAAAGAGTGCTGCTTAAAGGAGCTCCAGAGACGGGCGCGAGTCGCGGCTATCAGCGCGGACCCCAGAAACGGGCATGAGATGCTAAGGCTGCTGCTGCCGCCACCAAGAAGCCTGTGTGCAAGCACAGGTCACTATCCACACCTCTCCTCCCGGGAGCCTGTGCAGCCCGCCACTGCCAGGGTCCCGGGATCCAGGGACAACGTCCCCAGGAGAACGCACGGTGCGCCTCAGGCTGGTGCAACGTCACGCGGGCCTCTGCCGTAGCAGGCTCGCCCGGCATCCGTACCCCTGCCTCCTCCCGGCCTCAGAGAGCCAGAGCCCTGGAATCAGCTGCTCCTGTCCAGTCTGAGCGAAGAACAGACGCCCTCAGGCGACCTACATGCAGAGGCGGGGCCAAATCCAAAGCTGCAACCCGAGAGCTGTGAGAACAAAGAAGAGAAAGGGAAATCTCTCCCAGCAGCATCAGGAGCAGCGAATTAAAGCTCCACAATCAACTTGATGTACCCTGCATCTGTGGAATACATGACTAGACAACGAGTCATCCCAAATTGAGGAGGTGGACTTTGGGAGCAAGACAGATTATATTTTCCCCTTTTCTTATGTTTGTGAGTATGTATGTGTATGCTTCTGTGTGAGATTCTGTCTGTATAGCTTTACTTTCACCATTTGTCCTAGGATTCTGACCGTCCGTTTTTTTCTTTTACTTTAAAACATTTTTTTCTTTTTATTTTTTTATTTTAATAAATTTATTTTATTTTATCTTACTTTATTTTATTTTATCCTCTTTCTTTCTTTCTTTTTTGTCTCCCTTTTACTCTGAGCTGTGTGGAGGACAGGCTCTTGGTGCTCCAGCCAGGTGTCAGGGCTGTGCCACTGAGATGGGAGAGCCAAGTTCAAGACACTGGTGCACAAGAGACCTCCCAGCTCCACGTAATATCAAATGGCGAAAATCTCCCAGAGATCTCCATCTCAACACCAACACCCAGCTTCACTCAACGACCAGCAAGCTACAGTGCTGGACACCCTGTGCCAAACAACTAGCAAGACAGGAACACAACCCCACCCATTAGCAGAGAGGCTGACTAAAATCATAATAAGGTCACAGACACCCCAAAACACACCACCAGACGTGGACCTGCCCACCATAAAGACAAGATCCAGCCTCATCCACCAGAACACAGGCACTAGTCCCCTACACCAGGAAACCTAGACATCTCACTGAACGAACCTTAGCCACTGGGGACAGACACCTAAAACAATGGGAACTATGAACCTGCAGCCTGCAAAAAGGAGACCCCAAACACAGTAAGATAAGCAAAATGAGAAGACAGAAAAACACACAGCAGATGAAGGAGCAAGATAAAAATGCACCAGACCTAACAAATGAAGAGGAAATAGGCAATCTACCTGAAAAAGAATTCAGAATAATGATAGTAAGGATGATCCGAAATCTTGGAAGTAGAATGGACAAAATGCAAGAAACAGTTAACAAGGACCTACAAGAACTAAAGATGAAACAAGCAACGATGAACAATGCAATAAATGAAATAAAAAGTACTCTAGATAGGATCAATAGCAGAATAACTGAGGCAGAAGAACGGATAAGTGACCTGGAAGATAAAATAGTGGAAATAACTACTGCAGAGCAGAATTAAAAAAAAGAATGAAAAGAACTGAGGACAGTCTCAGAGACCTCTGGGACAACATTAAACGCACCAACATTCGAATTATAGGGGTCCCAGAAGAAGAAGAGGAAAAGAAAGGGACTGAGAAATATTTTAAGAGATTATAGTTGAAAACTTCCCTAAAATGGGAAAAGAAATAGTTAATCAAGTCCAGGAAGCACAGAGAGTCCCATACAGAATACATCCAAAGAGAAACATGCAAAGACACATATTAATCAAACTATTAAAAATTAAATACAAAGAAAACATATTAAAAGCAGCAAGGGAAAAACAACAAATAACACACAAGGGAATCCCCATAAGGTTAACAGCTGATCTTTCAGCAGAAACTCTGCAAACCAGAAGGGAATGGCAGGACATATTTAAAGAGATGAAGGAGAAAAACCTACAACCAAGATTACTCTACCCAGCAAGGATCTCATTCAGATTTGATGGAGAAATTAAAACCTTTACAGACAAGCAAAGCTGAGAGAGTTCAGCACCACCAAACCAGCTTTACAACAAATGCTAAAGGAACTTCTCTAGGCAAGAAACACAAGAGAAGGAAAAGACCTAAAATAACAAACCCAAAGCAATTAACAAAATGGGAATAGGAACATACATATCGATAATTACCTTAAATGTAAATGGACTAAATGCTCCCACCAAAAGACAGAGACTGGCTGAATGGATACAAAAACAAGACCTGTATATATGCTGTCTACAAGAGACCCACTTCAGACCTAGAGACACATACAGACTGAAAGTCTTTCCATGCAAATGGAAATCAGAAGAAAGCTGGAGTAGCAATTCTCATATCAGACAAAATAGACTTTAAAATAAAGACTATTACAAGAGACAAAGAAGGACACTACATAATGATCAAGGGATCAATCCAAGAAGATATAACAATTGTAAATATTTACGCACCCAACATAGGAGCACCTCAATACATAAGGCAAATACTAACAGCCATAAAAGGGGAAATTGACAGTAACACAATCATAATAGAAGACTTTAACACCCCACTTTCACCAATAGACAGATCATCCAAAATGAAAATAAATAAGGAAACACAAGCATTAAATGACACATTACACATGATGGACTTAATTGATATTTACAGGACATTCCAGTCAAAAACAACAGAATACACATTTTTCTCAAGTGCTCATGGAACATTCTGCAGGATGGATCATATCTTGGGTCACAAACCTAGCCTTGGTAAATTTAAGAAAACTGAAATTGTATCAGGTATGTTTTCCAAACACAACGCTATGAGACTAGATATCAATTACAGGAAAAGATCTGTAAAAAATACAAACAGATAGAGGCTAAACAATACACTACTTAATAACGAAGTGATCACTGAGGAAATAAAAGAGGAAATCAAAAAATACCTAGAAACAAATGACAATGGAGACACGATGACCCAAAACCTATGGGATGCAGCAAAAGCAATTCTAAGAGGGAAGTTTATAGCAATACAATCTTACCTTAAAAAGCAGGATGGGCTTCCCTGGTGGCGCAGTGGTTGAGAGTCCGCCTGCCGATGCAGGGGACACGGGTTCGTGCCTCGGTCCAGGAGGATCCCACATGCCATGGAGCGGCTGGGCCTGTGAGCCATGGCTGCTGAGCCTGCGCGTCCAGAGCTTGTGCTCTGCAATGGGAGAGGCCACTAAGTGAGAGACCAGCGTACCGCGAAAAAAAAAAGCAGAAAAGATCTCAAATAAACAACCAAACTTGCACCTAAACAATTGGAGAAAGAAGAACAAAAAACCCCAAAGTTAGCAGAAGGAAAGAAATCATAAAGATCAGATCAGAAATAAATGAAAAAGAAATGAAAGAAACGATAGCAAAGATCAATAAAACTAAAGCTGGTTCTTTGAGAAGATAAACAAAATTGATAAACCATTAGCCAGACTCATCAAGAAAAAAAGGGAGAAGACTCAAATCAATAAAATTAGAAATGAAAAAGGAGAAGTAACAACTGACACTGCAGAAATAAAAAAGATCATGAGAGATTACTACAAGCAACTATATGCCAATAAAATGGACAACCTGGAAGAAATGGACAAATTCTTAGAAATGCACAACATGCTGAGACTGAACCAGGAAGAATTAGAAAATATGAACAGACCAATCACAAGACCTGAAATTGAAACTGTGATTAAAAATCTTCCAACTAACAAAAGCCCAGGACCAGAAGGCTTCACAGGCGAATTCTATCAAACATTTAGAGAAGAGATAACACCTATCCTTCTGAAACTCTTCCAAAATATAGCAGAGGGAGGAACACTCCCAAACTCATTCTACAAGGCCATCATCACCCTGATACCAAAACCAGACAAAGATGTCACAAAGAAAGACAACTACAGGCCAATATCACTGATGAACATAGATGCAAAAATCCTCAACAAAATACTAGCAAACAGAGTCCAACAGCACATTAAAAGGATCATACACCATGATCAAGTGGGGTTTATTCCAGGAATGCAAGGATCCTTCAATATATGCAAATCATTCAACGTGATACACCATATTAACAAACTGAAGAAGAAACACCATATGATCATCTCAACAGATGCAGAGAAAGCTTTTAACAAAATTCAACACCCATTTATGATAAAAACCCTGAAGAAAGTAGGCATAGAGGGAACTTTCCTCAACATAATAAAGGCCATATATGACAAACCCACAGCCAACATCATCCTCAATGGTGAAAAACTGAAAGCATTTCCACTAAGATCAGGAAAAAGACAAGGTTGCCCACTCTCACCACTCTTATTCAACATAGTTTTGCAAGTTCTAGCCACAGCAATCAGAGAAGAAAAAGAAATAAATGGAATCCAAATCGGAAAAGAAGAAGTAAAGCTATCACTGTTTGCACATGACATGATACTATACAAGAGAATCCTAAATATGCTACCAGAAAACTACTAGAGCTAATCAATGAATTTGGTAAAGTAGCAGGATACAAAATTAATGCACAGAAATCTCTGGCATTCTTATACACTAATGATGAAAAATCTGAAAGTGAAATTAAGAAAACACTCCCATTTACCATTGTAACAAAAAGAATAAAATATCTAGGAATAAACCTACCTAAGGAGACAAAAGACCTGGATGCAGAAAATTATAAGACACTGATGAAAGAAATTAAAGATGATACAAATAGATGGAGAGATAGACCATGTTCTTGGATTGGAAAAATCAACATTGTGAAAATGACTCTATTACCCAAAGCAATCTACAGATTCAATGCAATCCTTATCAAACTACCAATGGCATTTTTCACAGAACTAGAACAAAAAATTTCACAATTTGTATGGAAACACAAAAGACCCTGAATAGCCAAAGCAATCTTGAGAACGAAAATTGGAGCTGGAGGAATCAGGTTCCCTGACTTCAGACTATACTACAAAGTTACAGTAGTCAAGACAGTATAGTACTGACACAAAAAGAGAAATATAGATCAATGGAACAGGATAGAAAGCCCAGAGATAAACCCATGCACATATGGTCACCTTGTCTTTGATAAAGGAGGCAAGAATATACAGTGGAGAAAAGACAGCCTCTTCAATAAGTGGTGCTGGGAAAACTGGACAGGTACATGTAACAGTATGAAATTAGAACACTCCCTAACACCATACACAAAAATAAACTCAAAATGGATTAAAGACCTAAGTGTAAGGCCAGAAACTATCAAACTCTTAGAGGAAAACATAGGCAGATCACTCTATGAAATAAATCACAGCAAGATCCTTTTTGACCCACCTCCTAGAGAAACGGAAATAAAAACAAAAATAAACAAATGGGACCTAATGACACTTAAAAGCTTTTGCACAGCAAAGGCAACCATAACCAAGACCAAAAGACAACCCTCAGAATGGAGAAAATATTTGCAAATGAAGCAACTGACAAAGGATTATCATCCAAAATTTACAAGCAGCTCATGCAGCTCAATAACAAAAAAACAAACAACCCAATCCAAAAATGGGCAGAAGACATAAACAGACATTTCTCCAAAGAAGATGTACAGATTGCCAACAAACACATGAAAGAATGCTCAACATCATTAATCATTAGAGAATCAAAACTGCAAATCAAAACTACAATGAGATAGCATCTCACACCAGTCAGAATGGCCATCATCAAAAAATCTAGAAACAATAAATGCTGGAGAGGTTGTGGAGAAAAGGGAACACTCTTGCACTGTTGGTAGGAAAGTAAATTGATACAGCCACTATGGAGAACAGTATGGAAGTTCCTTTAAAAACTATAAATAGAACTACCATACAACCCAGCAATCCCACTATTGGGCATATATCCTGAGAAAACCATAATTCAAAAAGAGTCATGTGGGGCTTCCCTGGTGGCGCAGTGGTTGAGAGAATCCCCTCTCCTCATGCACCCCAAAACAGTGGTCTCTTGCCTCTTCGGCAGCTCCAGACTTTTTCCCGGACTTCTTCCCAGCTAGCCGTGGTGCACTAACCCCTTCAGGCTGTGTTCACGCAGCCAATCGCAGTCCTCTCCCTGGGATCCTACGGAAGCCCAAGCCTCAGCTCCCAGCCCCCGCCCGCCCCGGCGGATGAGCAGACAAGCCTCTTGGGCTGGTGAGTGCTGGTTGGCACCGATCCTCTGTGCGGGAATCTCCGATGTGCCCTCGTACCCCTGCTGCTGTGCTCTCCTCTACGGCTCCAAAGCTTCCCCCTTCCACCAACATCTCCTCCAGTCCCCTTTGTTCTTTATGACTTGGGAGAGGAAGCCTCTGCCCTTTGGCAGGGTTTAGGTCTGAGTTCACCGGTTACTACCTTGGTAGATTCCCTCAAAAGGCATTGTCATTGATGCCCATAGAAGGCAAAACTCACTACATAATGATGGGTTTCTTTGGTATAAAATTAAGAATTATTGATAACTGAAAGACTCATTATTTTTCAAAGAAATACAAGTAAAACATTTATCCTTTGGGATGGATGGTGGAAATGACAGCTGAATTATTTATTGCATTAAGCATTCACTACGTGCGTTTTGGGCTGAATTTTGTTTCATGGATTTCCTCATAAAATTATATTATTTTCAAAAAGCATCATAAAAAATAAGAATTTAAAGGAGAAAGAAATTAATTTAGAATCTCGAAAGGAACAGGGGAAGGAAGAGGATCTGTGAAGACTTCTTTAATGTGAAGACTTCTGTAAAGAGAAGGTCTTAGAACTAGGACGGCACCAGAGTTACAAAAATCTTGGGAAAAATACAATTTGGTGGGATAATAGCCAATTGAGAGCTAACCCTGTTGATGAAAATGTCTGAAAGATGTAAATCAGGTGCCTTACAATGCTCAGAGCCATTGAGAGCAATGCACAGTGGTGGTCGGAGCAACACACATCTGGGTAATGACACCTCCTGAAATGGCCAGGTAAGGTTTACCTTATACTATCTTCAGTGCTATTAACAAACAGGATGTTTAATTAGTGTTCATTAAATTGGTACAAGTGACTGTCAACACACTCTCTCTGTTTTGCTTTGAAATGCCCTGACAGACACATTTCTCACTGAAAGGAATGCTCAGCTCCGAGGCAACTTAATCTCAACCCCTCCCTGACATCTGCGGATACACACTCCAGATAGATAAAAATCAACTGTCAAGTTGAGAGTTTGGGGTTCTCATGCTCTCTGGCTCCCCATCTCCATACTTATCCACTTCATAACCATTCTGTGAACCCAGGGTTTGGCCTTATATCTTCCATCCTGTATTACAGTTTATTGAGTGCTCTTACATACGTTCCCTATTTCAAGCCTCTCAACATTCCTATGACAAGGGCAGAGCTGGCAGAACGCCCATTTTCCTGAGTATAAAACCAGGATTCCCAAAGGTTAATGCCTTGACTAAGGGAAGAGTCCAACCTAGGATTCACTTGGTTGTTTTGGCTTCTAGCCCAGTGTTTTTTCCAAAAATGCTGACATTTGGACTCTGAGGTGAGCCTAAGAGATAAAAATAGAATGCCACGTGTCTGATAAATTTCTTCCAATAAAATACAAAAGGTACAGCTCTTCAGGCCAGAAGAGAAATATAAAAACCAGAGACAACAATTAAATGATTTCCATTGTGTGTATATGGCCTCTTGTTGAAAATGCACGGTATTAATTGTATCCCCAAGAAAAATCAGTAGATGAAACAAGCTTCACCAAAGAGTTGCCAAAAAGATGATTTCAAAATTCTGACTTGGTGCTGGGTTAATTTAACTTTACACGGTTAATCATTCTATAACTGAAAGAAGGGATTTATTTCCAGATGTAATTAACTTGGATGTTCACATCAAGCAGACAACCAGATTCGAAGAAGAGAAAAGATGGAGACAAGAAAAGAAAGCCAGGTTGAAGATTCAGAACACGGCAAAAGAAAAATTTTTTTATTTTAATCATTGGAAGTGTCAATAAGCACAAGGCCACCTTTGACTGATTCAAAGACAAACCAAAACACATCATGATGCTTCGTGGAAGGTTATAAAGGGGAGTCATAAATTAGATAGGAATTTGGACAACAGGGCTTTTAAAATCCTTTCTAACCCTCAGGTCTTGCTGAAATCTGAGCAAAACCATTCTCTAACTTGGAAGTCGGGGAAATGTTTCACTGAAGCTGACTATTTCTGTTACCAAAACACTTGACCTAGTAAGGTGACATAGTCTTGTTATTTTGCTAACTGAAGAAACTGGAGATAGTCATGCCACTAGGAGAGAAGGAAACCTCTCCCAAGTAGCGGAATACCACACGGAAGAATGAGATGGAGGACTGAGATGTTATATCCCAAACCTCTTACTCATAGTTGGAAACCAGTTCCACCAAGTAGGATATGAGTAGTCTCCCTCCCTTGCAAAAAAGCCAAAGCAGAGGTTAAAAAAAAAAAAAAAAAAAAAACAGAGAGAAGGGCTCCATACACCTTTAATGGATGACAACACAGTGATTAATAGCTTAGGCTCATCTAGATAGATTTCTTTGTGTTCAAATCTCTGCTTCCCCACTTACTGAGTGACCTTGAGACAGTTACTAAATCTGTAAAATGGGGATAATAATAGTACTGACCCATAGGCTATTGTCGGATTAAATTAATTAAGTAGAGCTGCTTAGCCTCCTGGCTGGAATATGGTAACAATCCAATGAGTATGAGAATGAGCCATTGCTGTAATTCAAAGTTTTAGTGAGAAAGTGTTGCCTTGAAGGAGAACCATAAAGGTTACGACAAGAGAAGTGTTGGCCTCATAGGGTGTTTCACAAATTCTAGATCATTTTGAAAGTCACATGATTTTCAAAGACTAGAGAACTCCCAGACACCATGATGTGGATAAACTCAAATCAGATCCTAGTTTGTGCCAAGCCTTGGAAGCTAACATTATTTTCATTATTTCTTCAGGGCGCCAGCTGTGCCGAGGTGGACCTAGGATTACTGGTGACATGAGTAGAAACGCCTCAACAGGTGGAACCCAGAAACCAGGTTCTGGTCCCCAATCTACTGGTAAGTGGCTCTGTCACTGGGAGGGAGCCACAGAGCTGGGACCTTTCCTCATCTAGTGTCAGGAATGAGTCTCCTCAAACCACTACAAGGGCAGGACAAGGGTGCACTGGGCAGGGTCTGACTCCCCATCGATGTGCCTAGGGCACCAGCAAAGCTGGGGCTCACACATGCAACTTGCATTTGCTATTTTAAAGCACAGATCAAAGTATTCATCGATGGGAGAACCAGAATTTCATTAGACTTTTTTTTTTTAATTTATTTTTGGCTGTGTTGGGTCTTCATTGCTGTGCATGGGCTTTCTCTAGTTGCGGCGAGCGGGGGCTACTCTTCGTTGTGGTGCTTGGGCTTCTCATTGTGGTGGCTTCTCTTTTGTTGTGGAGCACGGGCTCTAGGCTCACGGGCATCAGTAGTTGTGGCACACGGGCTTAGCTGCTCCGCAGCACATGGGATCTTCCCGGACCAGGGCTTGAACCCATGTCCCCTGCCTTGGCGGGCGGATTCTTAACAACTGTGCCACCAGGGAAGCCCCTCATTAGACTTTTTATACCTGTTTTACAGCTTACTGTTATTTTACTTTTAGTTCTCTGGCAGGAGTGGACAAATGAACACACCATAAAACTCTTAGAGACCAAGGTCTCTTAAAATCATCACCCAGCCTAGAAGTGGGCACCCTTGAGGTTAGTGGCAGCGACTTTATGGGGAAGGAGAAGAGGAGAGGAGAAAGGGATGTCAAGGAAGTCTGTGTCCACTCAGACCTTCCCTTTGCACCCTCTCATGCCACTGTCTATCTCTTTGCCTACCTCTGGGTTCCTTGGTCCTTCTGCCACCCAGAGACCCCAGAGTCAGAGTTCTATGTTGTAAATTTCTGCTGCCTTGCTTCCTTTCCATTCCCGATGTAGACATTTTCTCAGTACAATATATCTCAGAGGGGCAGTTATTAGAATAGCCCATAAGATGAGGGAGCTGACTGGCCGTTCTCTTTCACATGCCTACAGATCACTGGGGGCTCTTGTGAAAATGCAGATTCTGATTCGACATGCCTAGGCTGGGGGCTGCAATACTGCAGGCTACCAAGCTCCTGGATCATGTTCGTTTCTCTGGTCCTCAGGCCACACTTTGAGTAGGGAGGGACTAGAGATCCTTCCAGCTCTGACTGCCCTAAGCTTGTGAGCTCACCCAGAACCAACCCAGCCAGAAGTTCCCAGAACAACAGAATCTCAGGGGTCATTCCTACAGGCCCCTTAGTTTCCGTGCCATTGCCGCACACCAGCCCGGTCTTCCACCTGGTGGAAACAGTGAACTCAGGTACAGAAGGGCTCCAGTACACAGAGGTGTCACAGAGGTGTCACAGAGGAAGCTTACAAACGTGCCAGAATGACTACACTGGGCCTTCAATAGTTTCAGTTATCCTCCCCAGGGGAGTCCTCAGCAAAGGATAAAAAGTCTAGGAAAAAACCCTAAATCATTTGCATTCACAGTACAGGAAATACATATTTGTATGTAGATGCACCCCATAGTCCTTGGTGTCCAGTGAATCAGATCAGCTTGGTGGCAGTAATTTAGCCTCCCTTAAGCATCACTGTGGACTCATATGGGAGGATAAAAGACTGAAATCACTCCCAAACAAATAAAGAACGCCTTTTGTGGTTGGACGGGCTTCCCAGGAAGGGCCACTGTCACTGAATAAACTTTGGCACAAATGCTATGGAGAAGACCTGCTCCCACCAGAGTGAGAACAGGCCAGAATGACAGCACGTGTGCATTTCCGGACAGCTCAGATTCACTGGCTTTGAAGACGCAAGGTTGTATGTATGTGCATGTGTGCCTGCATGTATGCGTGTGCAGGTGTTTCCACTGGGGTATGAGCACACGTGTGTGTGTGTGTGTGTGTGTGTGTGTGTGTGTGTGTGTGTGTGTCTGTTGGGAGGGCAGCAGGAGCAAGGCCGGGAGGAAGAGGTAAACACGCTGATCCTTTCTCTGTAAAATGGCTGCCAGCTCCTTAACAGCCTCCTCTCTGTTTCCCTGGCAAAGATGACACTAAAACTCTGTCCTTCAAAAACCTAACAAATATGACTAGGAAACAGAGTCCACTCTTGTGAGGTGAGGGGAGAGGTTATGATTACGACGTTGGCACCCCTCCACTCCCTGCATGTCCTATCGCAGGTCTTCCTGTCTGAGAGGACTTGGAATAAAGGAAAGCCTTGTGGTGGTCTGACTGGTGGTGGGCTCTCAGGAAGGACCAAATGGAGATGATCTGCCAGCATCCTCCCATCAAGCACTCTGCACACCAGGGAGGCTTAGCTCAGGGCCGGGCTGGCAGGGCCAAGTTCCCTCTATGATGGTGGGGGCAGGCCAGCTTCCCTACCAACACCCGCCCTGCTTCTCTGGGTATGACTCGTAGACGTGGATAAAGCACACCTTTGAAGACCTTGAGGGAGCCCTAGAAAAGTGGTCTCATTGGGGATTAAATCAGGTCTCCTGATTCCTAATCCAAGTCAAGGATCCCCCCACACCTGCTCCATGGACTCCTGAGCTGAATCCACACAATTCTGTCTACAGATTCCTCAGTGGGTGTTCCTAGTGGCCACCCAAGCATTAAATTCTGCAGGAGAAGCTCTCCAAGGAAGACAGTTCTTGGTTTAGCAGATAATCCATCACGTGCTAAATCACTCAGGGAAGTGCCACCCAGTTGTTAGAATAGAGAAGGTTTAATTGCTAAATATTGGGCTTTAAAAACCAATCAAGTGTAGAGGCAACTTTAATTAGACAGAAGAATCAGATAAACAGAGCATAAAAAGCTCAGTGTTTGAACAGCATGTATCTCACTGTGCCTTTATTCTCCAAGGGCGTGGAGTCAAAACAGAGATCAGGCCTCTGCTACCCACTTTGGCACAACTATAAGTAAAGGGGACAAGTATATCACTTCACTCACGCCCAGAAACAGTCTTTCATTTATGGGGCTTTTGGATAGGGCTCCTTGATCTTGGGAATGCTGAGAAACTAATAACCAGCATCAATTGTGGATCAAGAATCCCAGCCCTGAAGACAGTGGGTATCGACTCCTGATTTCCACATGCACACTCAGAAACACAGACTGAAGATCATCAACTGACTTTCAGTCAATACTGTCTAAACACTGCATCAATCTTGAGAAACAACTTCAAGCCATGTGACAGCCCTTTTCAACTCAGGCATCTCAGTAACGTTCAGGATCTTGTTCTGTGTCTTCCACTGAGTTGAGATTGCCACGTGACGGAATGCTCACCTTCCTACTTTGTCCTTCACAAAACTCATTTCCTGAAGCTGTGAAGGGGATGGGTTCACCTCAGTGAGTTCATTGTCAAGCCCTCAAGACCCTCACCTACTGGAACAGCTTTGAACTGCATGGCTTGGGCCTCCCACACACGTGGGTATTTTTAGAACTAAGCATAGAACAAAAATGAACTTTTCAAACAGGAAAGGAATGCAAAGTGCTTAGGAATGGTTTTCAAAGGGCAAAGCTTATTTTAAAAGACTATTGATTGGGCCCAACTGCAACATGACAGACTCACGTGGGGTCAGGAGCATGCAGGAGGGAGCCAGGTGTGGAAAGATAATCCTTGGACACCCAGGGGAGATCTGAGCACCACCCTTGGCTGAAGTGAATGGTTCACGTTAGCACAACCCAAGGACTGTAGTGGGAACAGATGCCACAAGGAAGAAGGAAGGTGATGATGGCGAGAGAGTCTCCAGATACATCCAACATCCTTTCCATTATCATCACATGGAAACCTAAGTTCTAATTTTTAAAATCTGTTTCTTGTGTACTCAGCAAAATGTTCTTTGATGACTTTCTAGATGCTTAAGTGTAGTTTGAAGAGCAGGCCAGGTAGGAACTGACTAAAACTACGCCAAGGCAGCCAAGCATCACGTTCAGAAAAGATAGAACTACCCCACGCTCTGTTCTCCCCCTTTACTCACTCTTAGAACAAGAGCAATTTCTGTGTATCTACTATGTGTCTGGCAGCCACCAGGGATGAAGGAAACAGAGATGATTCTGATACTACCCCCAGGGAGTCCAAGGTGTAATGAAGGACAAATACTTAAAACACATCCATCTCCTTCTGGGACTGAGCACAAATGTGGCAACTTGTTCTGGAGAACACTACCCTTGTTTTCCATCCCACCTTCTGCCTTGGTAGGGCCAGTCCCTCAAAGAAATATACCCCAGCATGGAAGCTTTTGCACAAATCCTGTGTTGCAGAGACAGGTGGAAACCACTCCCTAGGCTTCTTCCAAGCTTACCAATAGCTGGAGCACACCAGCCTCCCCACTCTCCCATGGGCCAGGCTCCCATCTCCAGGGAGGAGAGAGAAGGTGCCCAAGATCATGCACTTGACACGCTAGGCACACTTTTAAGAAACAGATCGTCTGCAAAGTGACATGAAATCATTACAATATGCAAAGCAAACAAATAAACTTTCTCATCTATACAAAAATGACACTGCCTACTTATTATGATGGGTGATAAGCTGTATTGAGTTTTTTCCATCTCCTATCCTGTGACCAAAAGGTTGTAAGCCATAGAATATTAGACCCAGCCAGGTTTCTCATGGGCTCTTTCCTCTGTCCCCTATTTCACTCTACAAAATAGACTTTTTCAGGGCTTTTTGGATTTGTGAATTGCCCACAGGGAGAATTTCTCCTTGACAAGAAGCCGATGGACCCATAGGCGGGTCCACCGATTGACCCGGGTGCAGGCTTCAAAAGCCCAGGAATAGGGTTATTTGTGAAAGAAACACATATAATGAAGTGCAGCAGGATGACAGTTCGAGATAATAACTGATGGGCTTTTTATTCCATATATTTCCTCTTACCTATTGATACCCACCTTTCCCCATTCACTGCATCAGGAAAGGGGTGACAGTAGTAGAAAAACCAAGAAAAGCAGTTGAAATCTAAGAACCAAAACTTTTGCTTTGCAAGAGCCGAGGCTTTGCAACAGCCTAAAACCTGAAAGGCTGGAGGTTTAAACAAGGGATTCGGAAGCTAGCTCACAAGTTATACTCTCGTGCCCTGAAATTAGATTAGGACTCTCTGGAATTGTGCTAGAGGTGAACTAGAGAGACACAAAGAGGGCTGTGGGTCAGACATAGTTTCTGCATGGGACTCAGTCCATCTCTCTGTCCAATGTCCCCAAGCTGGTCTGCCTACAGCCTGGCCTCAGGATCCCAGCAACACTTGCATTTTCAGGGACCAGAGGAGTAAAGCATTTTCCTCCCTCCACTGCACTGCCTTTCCACTCTGTGCCCGCCCAGCATGTACTCCCCTCCCCATCCCAGCAGAACCCCCTCCTGGCCTCAGAACAGTACTGTGTCTGTCGCCCTTCGCAGCCTTCGGCAGTCTTCTAGGAAAGGAGACCAATTACAGGGACTACTTTTAGGAAGCGAACTGAAAGCCAGGACCTGATTTCCCATCACCCATCAAGTCGTAATGATTCCTGCAGTTTGGGTTTGAACTGAACCAGTGACCTGCACTGGAGTGAAAGGCTCCAAACACAGTTATCACTCCCCAGAGCAGGCTTCCATGTGCCTTTGCCTCTCACCTCTCCTGTTTGAGAACACAAACGAATAAGCCTTCTTCTTTGGAGAAATGTCTATTTAGGTCTTCTGCCCATTTTTGGATTGGGTTGTCTGTTTTTTTGTTATTGAGCTGCATGAGCTGCTTGTAAGTTTTGGAGATTAATCCTTGTCAGTTGCTTCATTTGCAAATATTTTCTCCCATTCTGAGGGTTGTCTTTTGGTCTTGTTTATGGTTTCCTTTGCTGTGCAAAAGATTTTAAGTTTCATTAGGTCCCATTTGTTTATTTTTGTTTTTATTTCCATTTCTCTAGGAGGTGGGTCAAAAAGGATCTTGCTGTGATTTGTGTCATAGAGTGTTCTTCCTATGTTTTCCTCTAAGAGTTTTATAGTGTCTGGCCTTACATTTAGGTCTTTAATCCATTTTGAGTTTATTTTTGTGTATGGTGTTAGGGAGTGTTCTAATCTCATACTTTTACATGTACCTGTCCAGTTTTCCCAGCACCACTTATTGAAGAAGCTGTCCTTCCTCCACTGTACATTCCTGCCTCCTTTATCAAAGATAAGGTGACCATATGTGCGTGGGTTTATCTCTGGGCTTTCTATCCTGTTCCATTGATCTATATTTCTGTTTTTGTGCCAGTACCATACTGTCTTGATTACTGTAGCTTTGTGAGAAATGCAAATCAAAACTACAATGAGATATCATCTCACACCAGTCAGAATGGCCATCATCAAAAAATCTCCAAACAATAAATGCTGGAGAGGGTGTGGAGAAAAGGGAACGCTCTTGCACTGCTGGTGGGAATGTGAAATGGTACAGCCACTATGGAGAACAGTATGGAGGTTCCTTAAAAAACTACAAATAGAGCTACCATATGACCCAGCAATCCCACTACTGGGCATATACCCTGAGAAAACCATAATTCAAAAAGAGTCATGTACCAAAATGTTCATTGCAGCTCTATTTACAATAGCCAGGAGATGGAAGCAACCTAAGTGCCCGTCATCGGATGAATGGATAAAGAAGATGTGGCACATATATACAATGGAATATTACTCAGCCATAAAAAGAAATGGAGTTATTTGTAGTGAGGTGGATGGACCTAGATTCTGTCATACAGAGTGAAGTCAGTCAGAAAGAGAAAGACAAATACGGTATGCTAACACATATATATGGAATCTAAGGGGAAAAAATGGTCATGAAGAACCTAGGGGCAAGACGGGAATAAAGACGCAGACCTACTAGAGAATGGACTTGAGGATATGGGGAGGGGGAAGGGTAAGCTGGAACGAAGTGAGAGAGTGGCATGGACATATGTACACTACCAAAAGTAAAATAGATAGCTAGTGGGAAGCAGCCGCATAGCACAGGGAGATCAGCTCGGTGCTTTGTGACCACCTGGAGGGGTGGGATAGGGAGGGAGGGAGGGAGGGAGGCACAAGAGGGAAGAGATATGGGAACATATGTATAACTGATTCACTTTTTTATAAAGCAGGAACTAACACACCATTGTAAAACAATTATACTCCAATAAAGATGTAAAAAAAGAAAATAATAAGCCTTCTTGCTGTGTTTATGCCAGTTCTGATCCCCGAGTCCTTACTCTCAGACCCTTTTGCACAATGTCCTACGACCACATTCTAGACAGATGCCCTGTTGTGTAAGCCATTCTCCTCAACATTAACATTACTCAAAACAGCTTTAACATCATCACTCCTGCTGCCTTTGATGGTAGAGGCATTGGGCTCCATTTCCAGGCTGATTCAAAGAAATCTGAGCCAGCGCAAGACATCTATCATTCCTCAAGGGCACTGACTTAAAGGTAGCTGCTACATTCTAGGCTCCCCATTTTTTCCTTTTTTCTCGGGGATGTGCTTTTCTCTTTTCAGCATCATAATCAATAGTTCACCTGTCCTTTGTAATGGATCATATAAGGCACCACTATGCTACACTGTCACCTGACATTTAGTTTGGATGTTATTCTCCTGGATGGAAACAATTTTCTCTCTCTTCAATGCCTGGAATATTGAAAGGGCCTAAGCAAAAATGTCCAATTAGGTGTCAAGTCACAGTCTTGCTATAGGACTAAGAAAAGAGAACACAGCCTCAGCTGCTCCCAACTCACCACAGACCAATGAAAAGCAAACTCAGTGTCAACTTGTCTCATAACAAAAGCCCATTTATTATTGAGAAAACAGACACACACAAAATTAGATCAAAGGCCCACTACTTTTCATTCATGATGTACTATCCCTGATGAGAAACTGTAGATTTTTTTAATAACTAAAAAAGTTTTTAAATACTCCCAGTTCAACAACAAGGAAGTTTCAGGAGAAATCTCATCTGAGTTTTGCTGCCCCGGGAGATGAGCTGGTTTGTAGCTGTTTTATCAAAGAACTTTGAAATATAAAATGCTCCTGACGGGTAAGAAAGGAAAGAAGAAAAACACTGTCCTCTAGGGAGACTTAGCACTGTAACATCCCTGTCCCCACTAGGCTCCTTGGGGACAGTCATCCCTCACGTGTTCACCCCCAGAGACAGAGTCATAAAGGAGCAGGTAGGCTAAGCATCCACCCAAGTTCTCCAGGATTCCACTACCTGGTGACCTTGTATAAATGTCAGTTTCCTTGGGCTTCAGTTTTCTCATCTGACACACAGGAGCTGGATCCAAGAATATCCAAGAGCTGTTTCAGATTTGAAATTTTATGACCCTTAGATGGAAGAGAGAATGGGAATACCATAACGTTAGATGTAAGAGAGGGGAAGAAATTAGGGAGTGAGGAGACAGAAAACAGAAAACCAGAAGAGCAGTGTAACAGGAAACAGAAGGGTAGACGAAGTGGGGAGGTAAGGACAACGCAACTTTAGTTCTAGTAAACACTAAGGATAATGATGGTTTCTATTTATTCAGCACCTACCATGCTGTATATACATTTTCTCTAACATTCACAACTTTCTGAGGTTGTATTAATATATCCATCTTACAGATGAGGCAACTGAAGTTCAGAGAGGTTTAGAAACTGGTCTAAGTTTGCACTGCTAATAATTAATTAGACTGTGATTGAACCCAAGAACCCAAGCCCACCTTCCCACTACATTATACTGCCTCCTAAACCATTCTCCCAATTGTTTGGCAACAGATCCAGTGCTCTCTTCTGCTTTAGTTTATAAAGTGTAGTTTAAGTAGAGGATCCGTGAAGAATCCAAGAAGGCAGCATCTTCAACCAACAGCAGTTTTGAATGTGTCTCTGATGGAGAAAGGAGGGATCAAGGTGAATATGTTCTAATTCATTGGCAAGAAGTATCACATTGTAGGGTGAATCCTACTATAGGGAGACAGTGTAGCGAAGTGAGGGACAAGCACTTGCTTAGAAATCAGGAAAGCAGGGTCTAGATTCTTGCCACAAATTTCTTGAATGGCTGTGCATGAGCCTGACCTCCCTACCTCCCTCCAAGTACTGCAGAATACCTGGGTGCACCTGTGCTGTTAGGTAAAAGGTGTGGGATACAAGCAAGGGTTGTTAAGTGAAGGGAGTGGGGAGATCAGAGCTCTTTCAGCAGAGTACACCAAGGTCCTACAAACTGCAGACACCTTTCATTGCTTCAGGAAAGTCAGGCAGAGCTTTAAGAAAATTCATGATTAAAAAAAAAACAGAACCTTTCAGTGAAGACAAACTAGTATGTGAGTGGGATTGCTAAAGTCTTTTCCATTTTGTGCGAGACTCAAGCCTGACTCCTGTTAAATAGAAAGCTCCTGAGTACATCTGAAAGATGGTTAGATTTGCAAAAGTTCCATTTGTCCACACCCTTTCACACAGCCTTGCATTAACAAAGAAGAGTTACACGGGTATGAGTCCATGTGATATGGGAAAACGTGTAAAACAAGAAGCAAGGCAAATGAATTTGTGCAGGCCACGAGGCTAAGACCCAGAAAGAAAGCAGATGAGACTAAAAATGAATCCTGCAGCAGGAAAAACAGTTTAGTATGAATGGCAGCCATGAACCACCACTGGCCCCTACTCTGGTTTCCGCATCACCACGTCCCTATGGGTTCTGACTACTCCTTATCTTCCATTCCCATTATATTAGGAAGTACAGGAAACGTTCAGAGGAATTTCATCCACCCAGGAACATTTTAGAGTTGATAGATTTCTTTTTTACCCTATATGCAAGGTTGGAACTAAATATCTTCCTTATTCACTGTTCCTGGATAAAATGGCTTTTTAAAGTTATTTATATTGTCATTTCCACTTGTGCTTTCACTCACACACACAATAAAAATGAAACTGAGAGGGGCTTCCCTGGTGGTACAGTGGTTGAGAGTCCGCCTGCCGATGCAGGGGACACAGGTTCGTGCCCTGGTCCGGGAAGATACCACATGCCGCAGAGCGGCTGGGGCCATGAGCAATGGCCGCTGGGCCTGCGCATCCTGAGCCTGTGCACCGCAATGCGAGAGGCCACAACAGTGAGAGGCCCGCGTACCACAAAACAATAAATAAATATAAAAATGAAACAGAATGATTGATGCTCCTCTTTTAACTGATGAATGTCACCAATTTTTGTGTCCTTTGGAGAAGTTTTTTCATATTCATTTTCTTTGCCTAACTTAGTTTTTCCCCTTCTTCCATCCAATCTTTTATTTCTTTCCCTTGCATTATCTGAAACTTCTATAGAGCCCTAAAAGGACAAGGGCTGCTCCCTGGTCCTCACCATTACCCATGAGCCAATGCAAGCGGCAGTTCCCAACATTATCAAAATGGAAGCACCTCATTCCATTTAACTAAACATCAGCACAACCATCAGAGATTCTTTTTCGAGGACAGTCCAAAGGCAAGCAAGTTGCAGTTGAACAAATAACTTCACCTAGAGAGGAAATGGCATCCATAACGACTGATGTTGAACCAAACAGTATGTTAGGAGAGATGGTGCTAGAGGGCTTGCTGAGTAATGCAGAGATCACCACGTGGTCATTCAATAAATAATTACAAAACACTGACTATTTACCAGGCCCTGGGCTAGGAAATTAGAGTTCAAGGGAAATAACACACAGTCCCCAGACTGGAGGAGGTCAGAGTCTAGGTGGTGGGAGGCCAAAATCCAGGTGAAAAATAAATGGAAATGTAAAGTCTTCCTTTCCTCCCTCTGCTTCTTGAGTTTGCAGAGACAAATGTCCCTAGGATTGCCCTGGGAGCCTTCAAAAAGGGATCAAAACTCACTCAACAAAAAAAAGTTTCCTGGAGTCCAGTTTCCTGCATGTTTCATGTCAGGCTCAATCTAACCCAAGCAAATATCATTTTTGGGTAGGGCATATTGACACAACAGAGAGCCATCTGGTAATGGTTTGTTCATCTAGAAAATATATATTATGCACCTGCTATGTACTAGACACAGTGCTAGGTGCTGGGTGAAGGATACAAAGATGAATTAATCAGGGCTTCATTCCTCAAGCCACTTAACAACTGATCAAGAAGTAACAGATGGCCATCCAAGGCCCCGTGTTAGTTACTTTGCACATAAATTTATCCATTTGTGCCAAAACACCTATTTCACTCATACTGTGCACATCGTGTATGTGAAACTAAATGATGCCCAGGCTTCTCCTTGAAGAGCTCAAAGAAATATGATAAGCGGTCCGTGGGATGTATACAAAAGGCACTCAGACATGGGGAAGGAGGATAGACATTAGGGTTGAGGTTTGAAGGATGAGTAAAAATTAACCAGGAAGAGAATGCGAAAAGGACATTCAAGAGAAAAGAAGCAACATGTGTAAAGATACGGAGCTGTGAGAGAGTAGGGTGAATTCCATAAGGGGGAACATCTTCAGTTCTCTGAAGAAGAGGCAGGAAATGATGCTGCAAAGGTGTCTGGGACTACATAACCAACTCTGCCCTATACCAAAGAACGGGATCAAAGTCACCAAGGATCCTCTTTGGTACTCTTCTGTAAACATTAATCTCACTAAAGTGAGACTAGAGTCCATGCCTCTATTGAAAGTGTTGGTATACAAAAGTATTGGTTAGGCATGGCTTGTAAGCATAGTTGTAGGAATGGAAACACATCATCATTTGCTGCAGACATTAAGGACTTCTATGAAGGTAAGAGAGTTTCTGGAAAGCGGGCAGTGATTACAGTCAATAAGAGACATGCTCCAGAGCCTCTGCCTGGTCTTTAGGCTGTGACCTGTCTTCGAGGACCACGAATTCAGTCGTCTCAGTTCTTCCAACCATCTGACAGTGAAACAGCTGTTTAGATTAAGGAGCCTAGTGATAACCTGCCGAGTGCCTCAGGGACATGGCTGATGACCTGGCCACGTGCCACAGCACCTGTCATGACAGGTTTCGAGACAAGAAGGGCTAGAGTGTGTGGGAGGCAGGCAGTGAGGGGATGTGCCAGTGGACAAGTGAACGTTACAGACTTCATCAGGGAAGGAAGGAAGAGGTCTAGCTGCTGAAACCAGAGAGGTCTAGACAGATCCCCAGCAGCCTGCCTTAGGAACTGGGAGCATTTTTGTTGCTTGTGTTATGCAGAGGCTGGGGAGAACCGAGGTTGTACGGGGACTCGGGGACTCATAAGAAAGGAAAAGGGAGAGAAGTAGACCAAGGCTCAGTTTCTGAATAAGAGAGAGGAGAGATGGTTCACAGGCAACATAGTGAGACTCAGGTCATGGAAGGACTGGGCAGGACTTCAATGAGACTGGCTTATTGTCAAAAATAATAAAACTGAAAAGGACATGCAGAACTACAGAGCTGAGGGACAACAGTGATCCCAGGTTCCGGGGTCAAGGGACTTTGGCTTCAGGAGCCAGCGAGCTAAGGAGCTGGAGCTAAGGGACCCACAAGAGCTGTACCTCACACAAGGCTAAAAAGTAAGAGGAACTGCACTGTCTGATTCAGACATAGCTTTAGGTTGTTTGTGTTTCCAGTTCCCCCTTCGGTGCCACTTTCTGTAGAGCTGCTTTTTTCCTGGAGGTGAAAGTGTGAATAGATTGTTGTTTCTTCCTCCCACCTTCCACTTTAGCCAAGTTTGCAAATAGCTAAATCTAAAAACCTGCTCCATACTGGCGCACCGTGTGTGTGCGTGCGCGTGCAAGCTCACATGCACGTCTGCCTATCTGGAACTAGGTCTAGGTCGCTACAATATCCCAGGGCAATGTGAGCATAAAAATTGTTACCATTTATCAAGCACTTACTATGGGCACCGTGAGGAATTCTTGAATCTCTAATCCCTATGATGCCAGAGGATAGGATTTCATTTATTCCTTTATAAGGCTAATGTTGAGCCTCTCCAGTGCCCCCCAGAACAGAGTTGATGATAGAAAATAATATAATACATGAATATAATATCATCACACCTAGGCAAGGTCTAGAAAAGTAATGTCTACACTTAGACAACTAGCCGGACCCTTCTACCTGGAATGGCTAAGTCAGCCAACCAGCTGATCTGACTGATTTTGTCCAGTGAACTGACTGACTGAATGGCTTGGTGGAATAACACAGTTACTTCAGCATGATGTTGCCACAGCTTTGCAATGTGTCTCTGCTGATGAAATGAAGTGAAAGGCGATGAAATTACTACAGATATTTCCCGTTTCAAAGATTCTAGCCTGGATTGTTAAAACCTCAGGAATTTTTGCCATAAGCCAAACTGTATGACGTAGAATGAAAAAGGGACCCCATGGACAGATCCCTAGACTGGGTTTGCTTTTGTGCCTGGTGTTGCTTTTTTTTGGTTTTTTGGTTTTGGTTTTGCATTTTTTTGGCCCTGGGTTTGCTTTTGTCCACCTAAATCTCAACTCTGGCTACTCATTAGAATCATCTACAAAGCTTTTAAAACCATTCATGCAAGAAGGTCCCAAAGACACTGATTAAACTGGTCTGGATGGGAACCTGGACAAGGGTACATATTTTTAAAACTTCCCAGGTGATGATAACAAACAGCCATGATTGAGAATCCTGGCTTTTAGTGATATGGTCCCTCTGGGCCTCAGTTTCCTGTTTATTTAACAAGAATTTTGGACCAGGTGATACCTAGAGCCCTGTACAATTCTAAGATTCCTTGCTAATTTTGATCCCATCCCCAGATGACAGGCAGCTCTGAAAAGACCACTTTCTCTTTGGATAATTCAATTCCCGAATGCTGCCAAGACGGTTGACCTACCACGGTGGGCTGGCATGTAGGTTAATGAGATCGTATTTGCAAAGTGTTTGGGGCTCTGGGGAAGGAATCTCTAATACATGCAGCTAAAGAATGATTACAGCAACATTAATGCTTTTTTTTTTTTTTTTTTAGGAAGAGTAAACCACAGTTCATAAACTCGCATATGCCATAAGTAGACTATCTTGCCTGGATGGAGAGTGGCAGCGTGGAAAGTAGATAAAAGAAGGTCTGCTCTTGTTAAGACTAGATGCCAGGTCAAGGCTTCATGAGACATGTCTATGCAATCACAATTGATACGGACTGGACTTTAATCTATGCAAAGTCCTCTGGTCCCCAAGCACACCTCCGGTAGACTTGTGACCTGTGTCTTTGTGGATCTACTTCCATGTAATAGGGACAGACGATTAATCTCTGGGCCTTTTCCAAGAATAAATAATCATCAGTGGGACTCTATGTCTAAGATGTTACTTCCTGTGCTGTTTTTGACACATTAAAATTAGAAGAGATGAAATAACCTTCTTTAAGAACTGATTAATTTGACCTGCCCATGCATAGGCTATAGCAACAGAAACAGATTGCAAAGACTCTAGAGACCGAGAGAGGCAAATCTGTGTCTGGCTCTACCTCTTATAAACTCCATGACTTCTGGAAAGTCTCTTACTTTCTTCTACCTTATTTTCTTCTAGATAACAGATGAAAAGCACCTAGCAAAATGCCTAGCATAGTTCAATAAATATTTAGTTTCCAATCTCTGTATCATACATGGGGAACCACTGGTCGATAGTATCAGGGATTTACAAGTAACAGTCACTCTGCCCAGATGGCACTGAAGGCCTCTGGTAAGCCAGATCTTTTGTTTTTCATGGCCCATCTGCAATCTCATTCATTCATCCACTGACTTACATTCAACCAGTTTCTACGTTCTGTCTAATATAGACCCAGAGACAGACTTTGTCATTAATGATCAATTAATAACTGAAATTCTAGGGAACTTGAAACACTCCATTTTAGAGTTCTTTCCAAACAACTGGGATGCACCAAGTGATCTGAAAATTTATATTACTGTTTTATTTATGAATCAATAATTCTGATCATAACATGAACTGATGAAATAAAAATTAACTTGGAATCTTGAAGAAGGCTGGATTCATGTATAGGTTTAAGCATTTCAACAAAAACACCAATAGGTTTTCTTTGGAACTTGGAAAACTTAATTCCTCTGTTACAACAAATAGTTTAAAATGGTTTTCAGCTTTTTTGAAAAAGAAAATTACAAAGTGTGATGCTAACAACAAAAAGAGACCAGCAGAACTGAATGGAGACTCAGGAACAGACCCAGGTCTATGCAAGAATTTAATACATGATAAAAAGAGTATCTCAGTTTAGTTGGGAGGGCAGGATTAGGCAATAAATATTGCTGGGGCCATTGGTTAACTATTTGGGAAAAAGTTCATTTGGCATCTCAATCCAAATCATTCACCCCATTAAAAGGTAGATAGAATGAAATATGTTTAAAAAAATCCATAACACAACTCAATGGAAATACAAAGTAGTATCTCATGCATGTCTAGAAAAGACTTTCTAAGTTTAAAAGCAATTTAAAAATTAAAAGAAAAAGGAAGAAAATTTGACAACATGAAATTTTAAAACTGCATAAAAATTATGTAAAAGGCTTTTGAACTGGGAAAATTTACAACAAACAATGGTTACTCCTGATATCATCCAAATAATTTAGAAAAACACTGAGACTATTAGGTTAAAAGTCTGTGGACATGAACAAAAAATACACACACACTTAGGGGCAGGACAGGACTAAAGATGCAGACATAGAGAATGGACTTGAGGACACGGGGAGGGGGAAGGATAAGCTGGGACAAGTGAGAGAATGGCATAGACGTACATATACGACCAAATGTAAAATAGATATCTAGTGGGAAGCAGCCGCATAGCACAGGGAGATCAGCTCGGTGCTTTGTGACCGCCTAGAGGGGTGGGATAGGGAGGGTGGAAGGGAGACGCAAGAGGGAGGGGATATGGGGATATATGCATACATATAGCTGATTCACTTTGCTATACAGCAGAAACTAACACAACATTGTAAAGCAATTATACTCCAATAAAGATGTTTAAAAAAAAAATGTTAGCCAACCAGATTAGGTAATAGAATCAGCAGTAATAGCAGCTAGAGCCATAAAAGTGTCAGATAATTTAAACTGAGGACAAGGCAGAATCTGGATGTTCATTAACACAGGGGATTATTTTAAAGAGACCATTTGCCAGAAAATGACAAAATCCTTGGGAATATCAGAGGTTGGCAAAAGAGCCTTGCTACCATGTGAAGTTCTAGGACCGAGTCCATGGACTCTCCTGAACAGTGGTTTACAAGCCACTTAATATTGGTTTGTAGATTTCAAAAAGCCCAAAAATCCCTGCTTACTGGGTATACAAAACCCTTGTCCTAACTTGACCAAATGTTCTCAGAGAACCTATCTGTATTACAATGAACTGGAAGCGGGAAGAGAAAGAGATACTGAGCCACAACTGAAACCTAAACCACAACTGAATAATGTTCCCTAAATAATAGAAATTGCACATGCTGGTGTTGCCTGATTTAACATGATACTGTAGGAGGACAAGTCGAGTTAACTGTAACTTATATGAAGCCCAGAAATAAGTCAGTACCCATATAGTCCAGTTCTTGCATGAAATCACATTCAGAGAAGCACAGTTCAGAAACCAAAAGCGTATTAAAAGGAATTCACATCTTTACATGCATCTCTCTAAGAACGTAGAGTGAGGTTGAATTTATAAGAAAGACCTTAGAACAATGATATCAATTAAAATTCTCTTTTGCTTGGAAACCAGGTGATAATGAATAGCATGTATCTCCAAGGGTACGACAATGGGAAGATGCGTGTGCAAAGAATAACAAATGGTTTATGAGTAATGTAAATTCACAAGAACTGTTCAATTAAGGTTTCTGAAATTTTTAAGAATTCTACTCAGTGTTAAAATCAGTGAACACAGTATTGGTTTTTATATACTGATGGATCCTTGTTAGGAGACAAAAATCACATAAATTATTTTAGCAGAGAGAATTTAGTATAAAGAATTAAACTCTGGGCTTTCTACTGAGTTATTTGTAGTGAGATGGATGGACCTAGAGTCTGTCATATAGAGTGAAGTAAGTCAGAAAGAGAAAAACAAATACAGTATGCTAACACATATATATGGAATCCAAAAAAAAAAAGGTTCTGAAGAACCTAGGGGCAGGACAGGAATAAAGACACAGATGTAGAGAATGGACTTGAGGACATGGGGAGGGGGAAGGGTAAGCTGGGACGAAGTGAGAGAGTAGCATTGACATATACACTACCAAACGTAAAATAGATAGCTAGTGGGGAGCAGCTGCATTGCATGAGGAGATCAGCTCAGTGCTTTGTGACCACCTAAAGGGGTGGGATAGGGAGGGTGCGAGGGAGACACAAGAGGGAGGAGATATGGGGATATATGTATATGTATAGCTGATACACTTTGTTATATAGCAGAAACTAACACAACATTGTAAAGCAGTTACACTCCAATAAAGATGTCTAAAAAAAGAGAATTAAACTAAGTAAAAATGAAAAACGGAAAAACTAAGAATTCAAAAAAAATTAAAGAACAATAAAGTGTCATGAAACTAACAACCATAGGAAGCAGCTACCACCTCTAGGGTTAGGACAACAAAGGGAAGACGTTGGAACTATTAAAATTAGAACTTTGAACAAGGAGCCCCATGGAGCTGATATTCAGATCTCTGAAGAAAAGATGTTCCTCAGCTGTAGCAGGTGTCTCTGAGTTTGGAGGAGGGACCCCACGGGGCAGGGATTCAGACTTCTCAGAGGGGATGCTTAATGACAGCTGCTGATGTCCCAGAGGGACACAATGAAACTTAATTCTGCAAAGGTTAGAAAATCTGCAAACTGACTTCAATTGCTTCTATGCGAATTAAGTGCCACTGTCGGAGAGTGATACTGATGAGAAACCAAGCTGACCAGAAGAATGGGAAGAACCTCCTTTCTTCTTTCTCCTCCAGATTTTTAGTTCTCGCTGATGCCCCCTTTGTCAGAGTCTAACAGTAAGCTAACTGACAAGAAAATCTTACTTGCAGAATCCAGCCCTAACATCACAAAGCAGAGTATAAAGGGTGGACACAATCTCAGGCTCAATCTCACAAGCTGAATAACTGATGCAATCTACCCCTTTGGTACTCAGCATCCATTCACACTTATTCTACATATATTTGAACTTTCATACAGCAACAAAAAGAACTCCGTATTTGCACCTAACATAATGGAACTATCCTTTGGACACGTGAAGGCATTCTCATTCTCTCCCCAAAATGTGGAGATGCAAAGTCCCAACTATCATTGTATCCCTCTTTGAGCTATGTTAATTACACCTCAAATTCAGTCACAGCCATATGTAAATGTTCAGTTATCTAAAGATGATGTTGTAAAGTTTACCTCCAACAAAACTTGCATAAGTTTCTAAAGAAAAGGAAAATGTACATGTGTATGTACACACATACACCAACAAGAAAGAAGATATAGAAATAGCTGCTGCAGACCTCATTTCAGCCTTTGTTGATATTTATAACCCCTTTCTTCTTCATCCCATTCACGTTTTCTTTGTCCTCAGTCAGGGCCTCAGGTGGTCAGGATTCTCTACCCTACATGCAGACCAAAACTTTATTTCTGAAGGCTCTAAATCTCTAGTTGTCCTATCTTTTTTTAGTTTCTGTAGTTTCTTATTAACTTTTGCTCTTGAACAGGAAGTACCAAGAAATCTCCAAAAAATTTCCTGGGTTCCAAACATATTCCTCTGATGTAGTTTGAATGTTCATGTCCCTCCAAAATTCATACGTTGAAAACCTAATGCCCATGGTAATGGTATGGGGAAGTGGGGCCTTTGAAAGGTGATTAGGTCATGAGGAAGGAGCCCTCACAAATGGGATTACTGCCTTTATAAAAGAGACCCCAGAGAGATCTTTTGTCCTTCTACCATGTGAGACTACATACAACAAGAAGTCTGAAGCCCTGAAGAGGGCCCTCACCTGACCATGTCTGAGACCATCCTTGTCTGATCTCAGACTTTCAGCATCCAGAACTGTGAGAAATAAATTTCTGTTCTTTTTAAACTAACCAGTATATGGTATTTTGTTACCAAAAAGACTAAGACATCCTCATTGCCACTATTGTATAGCAGGAATCCAGTTCCCCACTGGAAATCAGAATCAAGCAGTAGAAAAACCTCCTTCTTGACCTGTTAGTTCAATGACATGAGGACTCAAGTGGCCAAGTGGCAGTCTCAACACTTAGTTCAATAGAACAACTGTGGTGTTCCCCTTGGGAACCAAGACCACCAAACCATCTGTAAACCAGGCCTACCCAAGGTTTGTTCCTTCTCAGTCATAAGTTCATAAGGAATTCTCCATGAAGCCATAGGTATGGAAGAAAGAAAAAGAAAATAGACCAGCAGTTAGTGGTGAAGGAGCCTGAGGTACCTGCTCATGCAACTCCCTTGTTGTGTTGTTTAGCACAAGCTCAGCTGAATTTCTTATTTGCCATTTTCCATTTGATAATTGGTTGCTATTACTCATACCTAAATTTAGGGCTCAGTGGCTCAGAGAACACCTGATTTCTGACAGAAATCTTAGGTCACCGAGTCACTTAATGTCTAATGATTAAACATTCAGTCTCTCCTGAGGCCTAGTAGCAAATCTGGAGCTATTTCTCAAAAGAAGAGCTATCTGTAAAAGAAAGCATGGGTTTGCTCAAAAGCTCTAGATTATCTGCCCTATAATTCTCCTATTAGTGCTTGTCAAAGCCCTCATAGTGCATCACTAGATTCCTCAGGCTTTTCAAGTACCGTCAGATCATAAACCCTAAGTGAAAAAGAAGCTTTCGTTGCAACTTGGACTTGCTACACAGCCTTCTCTTGCTGTTCTCATTCAAAAGTGGCAGCCTACAGGTTACTCAGTAGGAGGTATCAAACACTCAGATATGATACATGTTGCCTCCAAAATCCAAAAAGGCCTACCTAGCATTGTGCCTCTTTTTGTTATTTGGTAGTGCAAGGTGCAGCAACTTGTCTTTCACACTTGTGGTGGTACCTCAGAAATTTCGCTGAGTTGGTTTGGCGGGTCTCTAAATTTTCATGGGTTTATAACCCATTCTTTGTTTCTCATATGTCTTACTAAGACATCTAAATAACTTGCTGTTCATCAGAGACAATAAGCATATCATCATTGATGCATCACTTCTACCATCAGTGGGGAAATGTGATGTTGTTTAAAATGTCAAGGTATTCTCTGTGGAAGATATTATGACAGAAAACAAGAAAATTAATGTAGTGCTGAGGAAGGGCCACAAAAGTTTATTATAGGTCCTACCGTGCAAAACAAACTACTTCTGTGGTTCTTGCAAATTAATATGGAGGGGGAAAAAGCATTTTCCAGGTCAATAGCTGCACACCAGATGCCAGGTTGTGAGTTGCTTTACTACCTGCTTCAGTAAAGGTGCCACATATTGAGCAGCAGCTGCAATTAAACTCAGCATCTGATTAAATGTACACTATTCCACGGTCATTCTCCAAGATCCATCCTACTTCTACAGAGTCCAAACAAGCAAATTAAATAGAGATGCAACTCATATCATTATACCTGCATCTTCCAGGTCTTTGATAGTGGCAACAATCCCTGCAATTTCTCCAGAGATGCAGTATTGCTTTTGTTTACCATCCTGGCAGGAAGGGGAAGTTCTAGGGGCATCCACATGGTCCTTCGTATCTAATGTCTTTATTTCATAAGTCAGGGAAGCTGTGTGATGATCCTTCCAACTGACAAGTATGTCTATTCAAATTAAGCAGTCAGTAACTTAGGAAATAACAGGAGTCTGCAGATCTATTGAGCCCACAGTGATTCAAATTTAGGCCAAAAACTCCCTATGTATCACTTGACCACCATACACGCTACTTTAACTAGTGGACAACAGTGGCATTTTGGTTCCCCTGGATTTAGCATCAATTCAGAGCCTTGTAGTAATCCTTCAAAAGTCTGGGTATTTCCTTTTTCCCAGTGTTTATTCACTCTAGTAAAATGCTACAGTTCCCTTTGGAGAAAGATTATGAGTACATGAAAAATTTTCTGACATGATCTTATACTTCAGAAAAATAAGGGTTTTTCGTGAAAGCATTTATGGTAGAGCAAAAAGATGATGAAATATTTGTTTCCGTCCATTCATTCAAAAAATATTAAGTGGGGCTTCCCTGGTGGCGCAGTGGTTGAGAATCTGCCTGCTAATGCAGGGGACACGGGTTCGAGCCCTGGTCTGGGAAGATCCCACATGCCTCAGAGCAACTAGGCCCGTGAGCTACAACTACTGAGCCTGCGCGTCTGGAGCCTGTGCTCCGCAACAAGAGAGGCCGCCATAGTGAGAGGCCCGCGCACCGCGATGAAGAGTGGCCCCCACTCGCCGCAACTAGAGAAAGCCCTCGCACAGAAACGAAGACCCAGCAGAGCCAAAAATAAATAAATAAACAAATGTGGGGTTTAAAAAAAAAAAAAAATTAAGTGTACCAGAACTTGTTAAAGCTGACAGATATAAAGAAGTAACCTTAAGGATCTTACAATTTAGTAAACAGAAAAAGGAAATAATCTTATATTTCATATAACTTCAGGTTGTGACAAATTCAACAAAAGGAATAAACAAGGTGATACGATAGAGATTATCGGATGGAGATTTGGGGGGTAACACATCAGAAAAAGTGGTTGACAAAGGCTACTCTAAAAATGTGAAACTGAAGTTAAAACCTGAAGAAAACAATGAAACCAGCCATGACAAGCTGGTAGGATAACTTCCCAGGCAGAAAGAACAAGTCTGGAGGAGAGCCTGAGGCGGTATGAGCCAAAGGAAGAGTGGTACGAGACGAGCTTGGAGAGACAAGTTGAGGCCAACACGCAGGTCTTCATAAGTAAGGAATTTGTACAGTAAGTTCTGCTATACTACAACATACACATTTCTGAAAACTACAGAGCTATGCAAAATCCTACAGTAAAAACACAGGGCTCATGGGAAAACAAAGGGCTAAAGGTAAAAGACTCAAAAAATTTGCGACACTTTAAAAAATGACAGAAACCTAACATAGCAGCATATTTTTTAACAATTAAGTACATAGATACTACAAAAACCATGGCACTTTACCTTTAAAAAGACCTGAAGTTTGCTGGTGGAAGCGGGAGTCTGAAGGGTTGCAGCTCCGAGTTCTTCTGGAGTGGTGGAAAGAGAGTTATCTGAAACCCAGGAAGAGCTGTAACACCTGCTGTGCACAGGTGTGGCTCACAACCCTCAGAGAACCGCGGTAGCTGCTGGGTGTTTGAGGTGCGGGCACGTGTGCCTCATTCACCAGGGGCAGTTCCTGCATTTACCTGGTGTTTTTCACACATAAGCAAATGTGAAACTCGCATTATGCTTAAAATTGTTCCTTACACATAGCAGTCACTTCTTCAAAAAAGCATTACAGTAGAACTGACTGTATTTTATTTTAATGGTAGGGGAAGCCACTGGGAGGTTTTTAAATAGCGAAGTGGCATGATGGGATTGTGTTTTAAAAGCTTACCCTGGCTGATCTGTTGCAAATGGATACAGATGGGGTAGGAATGTTGTTTACTGGGTTGGGTAAGAGAGAGGGGTAGGTTGGAGGGAAGTGGTCTAGTGAGAATGACGAGTAGGCAGGTGGATCTATGCTTTCAATCTCAGTGGGAAGGTCAGAGCTAGCAATACAACCAGCACCTGGAGAGTATTTATGTAATGAGACTACATGAGATAAGCTAGGAGGGTGGAGGCCCGGGGCCTTTCTCATCACTGCAAGGATGAATTAGAGACCCTATGCATGTCCACTTTTCTTGTTCTGATTGGGTGTCTAAAGGTCTCTATATATGGTCACAGCACCATGACAAAAAAAAAGAGAAAGAAAAGAAAGAAAGAGAGATGGAGGGAGGAAAGGGGAGAGGAGAGGGGAGGGGAGAGAAGGGAAGGGGAAGAGGGAAGAGAAGAGGGGAGGGGAGGGGAGGGGAGGGGAGGGGAGGGGAGGGGAGGGGAGGAGACACCATAAGATCCAGGACTCTGGTCTATAATGCACTTATGGAAACCAAGCTGCTGCAAAGGCATAACTACATCACAGTTGGCCCTTGAACAACACAAGTTTAAACTGTGCAGGTCCACTTCCATGCGGATTTTTTAAAGAGTAGATACTACAGTACTTCATGACTGGTTGGTTGAAGCTGCCCACAAGGCTCCTGAGGAGTCAATTAAAAAGTATCTGCAGATTTCCGATTTTGCAGAGGGTCGGTGCCCCATCCGGTGCTGTTCAAGGGTCGACTGTATTTGGCAAGAATCCATGCATCTACTACACCTTCCGTCCTTTATACATAATTCTTTAACCCATTATTCACTCTGGGATATTTTGTGGGGTTTTTGGTAGAAAGAGAAGTAAGCACTATTGTAGACTAAATAGGTATATATTTTGCATGTGTGTGTGAACACAGGTGAATTCTTTTTGCTTGAAACTTTTGCTCATACATTTATCTACTCCTAAAGTGATAACTTTTAAGTGTTTAAAGCTTCTAAAAGAATGAAGAGCCAGTCCCCTCAAGGAATAAGTTGTTAAAATGGACCACTGTCCTCCTCTAGATAAGAGCTTAAAATATAAATAGAGTAATTTCATAAATGGCATCTGAAAATCTACTTTGTCACTGATGCTATTGCATTCAATTGGCCACTGTTTTTGACAACAATTACAACCACCAGCCAGATAGGCCTCCTAACCAGGTCATGTGCTAGTACAACATCTGCTCTATCTCCAGTCCTCTACCTATTACTAGTTTCATCTCAACCAAACTTGCTCTTCTTCCATTCCTGACTCTGGTACTTAAAAAAATTTTTTAATCTGTTTATTATATTTAATAACTCTTTATCTTAGAATAATTCTAGAGTTACCAAAAAACTGCTAAGATAGTACAGTGTTCTCATATATCCTGCACACAGTTTCCCCTTTAAGTAATATCTTCTATTGGTTTGGTACATGCACAATTAATGAACCAATATCGATATATTATTATTATTTTTTTTTTTTTTTGTGGTACGCGGGCCTCTCACTGTTGTGGCCTCTCCCGTTGCGGAGCACAGGCTTCGGACGCACAGGCCCAGCGGCCATGGCTCACAGGCCCAGCCGCTCCGCGGCATGTGGGATCTTCCCGGACCGGGGCATGAACCCGTGTCCCCTGCATCGGCAGGCGGACTCTCAACCACTGTGCCACCAGGGAAGCCCCTCGATATATTATTAAACAGTGTCAATTGTTTATTCAGATCTCCTTAGTATTTACCTACTAACTTTTATCTGTTCCAGGATTCCACCAGGATACTACAGCACCTTTAGTTGCCTTGTCTCCCCAGGGTCCTCTTGACTGTGATAGTTTCTCAAACTTTCTTAACAAATGTGAGGAGTGTTGGCCAGGTATTTTATAGGATAGCCATCCACTGCAATCTATCTGATGTTCTTTCTCATGACTGGAGTTACAGATTTTGAGGAGTAAGACCATAGATATAAAATGTCATTTTCATCACATAAAGTTCCTAGAAGAAAACAGAAAAAAAGCTCCTTGACATGGGTCTTGGCAATGATCTTTTTGGACACAACACCTAAAGCACAAGCCACAAAATCGAAAATAAACAAGTGGGACTACATCAAACTAAAAGTCTCCTGCATAAGGAAATAATCAACAAAATGAAAAGACAACCTGCAGAATGGGAAAAAAGATTTGCAAACCATATATCTGAAAAGGGGTTAATAACCAAAATATATAGAGAACTCATACAACTCAACAGCACAAAATAATAATCATCATCATCCAGTTAAAATTGGGCAAAGGACCTGAATAGACATTTTTCCAAAGACGATATACAAAAGGCCAACAGGTACATGGAAATGTGCTCAACATCACTAATCATTAAGGAAATGCAAATCAAAACCACAATAAGATAGCACTTCATGCCTGTTAGAATGGTTATCATCAAAAAGACAAGCGATAACGAATGCTGGCAAGGATGTGGAGAAAAGGGCACACTTGTGCAGTGTTGGTAGGAATGTAAACTGGTATAGCCACTGTGGAAAACTTCCAGTATGGAAGTTCCTCAAAAAATTAAAAATAGAGCTACTATATGATCCAGCAATTCTACTTCTGGGAATATCTTTAAAGGAAACAATAGCACTAACTCAAAAAGATATCTGCACAACCATGTACATAGCAACATTATTTACAATAGCCAAGACATGGAAACAACCTAAGTTTCCATCAGTGGATGGGTGGATATAGAAATTGTGGTATATACGATATTATTCAGCAATAAAAAAGAAGGAAATCCTGCCATTTGCAACAGCATGGATGGACTCTGAGTGCATAATGCTAAGTGAAATAAGTCAGACAAGGAAAGACCAATACTGTATGATCTCACTTATCTGTGGAATCTTAAAAAAAAATAAGAAAACTCAGAGAAGAAAAACAGATTTGTGGTTACCAGAGCAGAGGTGGAGGTGGGGAAGGAAAAATTGGATGAAGGTGGCCAATAGGTACAAACTGTTAGTTAAAGGAAAATGACTACTAGGGATGTAATGTACAACATCATGGCCACAGCTAACCCTGCTGTACGGTATATATGAAAGCTGTTAAGAAAGTAAATCCTAAGAGTTCTCATCACAAGGAAAAAAACATTTTTTTCATTTTCTCTTTTTTTGTATCTATATGAGATAGTGGATGTTAACTAAACTTATCGTGGCAGTCATTTCACAATATACCTAAGTCAAATCATTATGCTACACACCTCAAACTTACACAGTGCTGTATGTCCATTATATCTCAATAAAACTTGGGGGGAAAATAATACAGTCTCTCTGTTGTACTACCTGTTTGTCTCTTGCCAAACGCTTTGTAAACATGCTCATCCTCCTGGGGTGAACTTAGTCCCAGCTCCTATGTCAGAGTCCGTGTACTGCACAGCTGCACACCGTAGCCCACCTCCAGCATTGGAGGTCTGGATCCAGGTTCTGGGTCCTTGAGTCAGCTCACTTCTGCATCATTTACTGGATCTTGTCTGGTAAAATTCTAAGATGTAATACTGTTCACTACTGTTTTTATAGTCTTAACTTACTGCCTCAAAAACATAATGTTCTATTATGTTCATCAGATATGTATCCCCAACTGTAGCTGTTTCTTCCTGTCTTGAACAAGATTTATATCCATACACTTAGTTCAGTCAGTACAGCCCTCTATTCAGTTTCTGTGCTTCCTTTTCTTTCTTTCTTATATGACTTATATGCTGAAATCTGGTAGCTGGTCTAAATATTGCAAACCCTATAACCTTTGACCAAACAAACTCTAACAACTAAGGAGTAACCAGACTCAAAACCAAGGTCGGAGATTCAGTTAACTGATGTTATGTAAGAAAAGATTATATAGTTGTCTGGGAGAAGTCCTTCCACATTGTCTCACTTCCCAAGTTATGTATCAGCCTTGTGTATAGATGATTATGCTGTCATTTTTTCTTACACCACTTGATAAATAGCTTTCAATCTTCAGGACATAGTGAGTGATGACATCCTGACATAAAATCATCAATCAGATTTTTTCTGTATTCTGACAAATATATTCCATCACCTTAAAAGCCTATTTTATTATCAAGGAAATAAAAATGAGAGGCAAATGTATGTAGAGAATATGTCTTTCAGCATTCTTAATGAAATATTGGAAACAATTTAATTGTCCTATATAGTTAAATTATGATATAGTCATATGATGGAATTACCATGCAGTTGTTGAAGAAAACATATAGTCAAAGTATATGAATTGACTGCAAGGAACTTGAAAGGTGAAAAAAAAATAGTTATGAAACATTTTGGTAAAACTACGATTCCCATTTTGGTAAAAAAAATGCTTCTGCACTCATAAAAAATTCAAGAAAGACATTCTCTTTGAACACAACACAAAATATTAATTGCAGTTACCACTGAGATTAATAATGACTTTTATATCTTCTGTCATATCCATATTTTCTAATATCTCTACTATGAACATGTTTAAGCATGTAACAATATTTTTAACTCTTCTCTGGTGAACCATCAAATGATAGTGTTTTCACATCATCTGTGGACTGTAATAGTTTGTATTTTTAATTCTAGTCCCATCCTTACTTACAATTTAGTTGCATTGACTTCAAAATTAAGGACTCACATATTTAGGGAAAAAAGAAACAGGTTAAATATATACCATATTTTGTAAAACTATTCACATTGAAAAATATGGTAAATGGCTATTTCAGAAGGAGAGTGTTGTACACTGAAATGTTAAGAGTGGTTTGTTCTGGTTGTTATTATTTTGAGGGACTTTTTTCTTTGCTTCCTTTCTTTCCTTATTTTTCAAAATATGCTACCCTTAAAAGGTTTTTAAAAGCAGAAGACAAATGAAATGTTATTGGTATTATAATGCGCCATTATTCCATGTAATTCTAAAATTGCTAGCATAAACAGAGTAGCCTGGGACAAGGAGCTTCCCAGCCTGCCCTTTTCCTGCAGGGTTCTCAGTTACACGCCATTAACTGACTCACAGTGAAAGACTTGATAGTAAAGGCAACTCAACTGTAAACCACTTGGTGGCTGTGGGGACCACATCTTAGACAATTGGGGACCACTGAGGGCTCTGCATAGAGTAAGGGCACAGTATTTTTGTTGAAAGAAATAATAAAGATCTCAATGGCCTTACTCAGAAGTTTCAGGAGATTGACATTCACCTGGACCCACCCTTATCAAAAATCACTTATGTATTCATTCTTTCCCCCCTAGTCTTCAACCCACCTCAATTAACTAGGACAGGCATCCAGTCCCCTGTAAGTTGCCCAGTTCCTACCCCTACCTCCACTCTGCCAATGTCTCGTATATCCAAAGCTTCTCTATTCCGCCCAAGACTGACTATCAGAGAAGGCTCGGCCCTCTATCTCCAACAGATGATTGGAGGGGCCTGTCTCACTCACAGGGACTCCTCAAGCTTTTCCAAACGATAAACCTCTTCTCAAGTTCCAGAATGTAACCTCAACAACCTATAGATATAAATAATTGCATAAGTACCGTGATGTCCTGTTCTGCTTCCTACCACACATAATTTTAGGATCAGGCTATTATAAAACATACGCATCTTCTAGAGAGACTAATAACATGGCACCCCTATAAAACTATATTTCACAAATACTTATTCAGCATGTTTTAGTGGTAGCAGGATTAATGCCAGCAAGGAATAATTTTTGTGAAGCTGCCATTTGATTTCTTAATTTCTTCTTGAGGCAACTGCCTATGTCAATAGGAATAAGACTTAGCAGTATTCTGAAAATAATATATTTTTTTTTTATAAAGCAATGAACATTTTGGCATCTTCTATAAGAAGTCAGACTTCAGGACCTCCATGAGAAAGGTACAGCTGGCATAAAGAAATAAGATCCTGAAATAAAATGGCAAGACAGGAAAGAAACCAGGTAAGAGGGTTGCAGAGAAAGTAAATATTCAGTAACACTTATAATTAACTTCGGGAGAAGAAAAGATCAGAATTCACATTATAAAAACTTCAGACCATGAGGGAAAGGACAAATTTGAGACATGGTCTCAAAGCATAGAGAAAAATGATAAAGAAATGAAAACCAAGGAAAGGAGAGAAGAGAGATCTGACCGAAGAATTATATTTTTCTCTCAGGAAGCAACTAAAACAATTGGAAAAAATCAAACCTATAATTAAGCAATCCTCTAAATTTTAAAAAGAGTCTTGGGGTCTCAGATTAAAACAGTTCACCTCATTCCAGGGAAAGCCAACTAAAAGAAATTCATCATTAGACACAGCCTGGTAAAATTTTTAAATTAAAACAAGAAAGAAAAAAAAAATCTTATAAACTTCCGGTCTGATGGAGGTAAAGGGAGAAGGAAAAGTAACACAGATTGGTCTCATTTTTAAAAATTTCTTGTACAGTGCTAAATGAAAAAAAGAAACATCTATAGCTTTTGAACAAGAACAAATTTTACAACCAACCAAGTTGCTTTTCATGCAGAAGACAACAAAATGACATTCACAGATATGCACAGATATTAAAAATATTTCACAAACATCCTTGCTCAAAAAACTCATAGAATATATACTGGCCAAGAATAAGTCAAAATAATAAACACTAATATCAAGAAATCATATATAGTAAGATTGATAAATCCTCTCTGGAATTAAATTCCAAATTCAGGAATTTAGTTGGATTATCTGTACTCAGAAGGGTTCTGCCCTCTAGGGGTAAAGCTTGATGAGTCTCTCTCTGAGTTCATTCATTTATTAAACAAATAATCTGTAAGCACATCCTTTGTGCCAGACACTGTGCTGGGCTCTAAGAATATAGCGGTAAATCAGATAGTTGTAATCACTTCCTTAAAAAAACCTGCAGTCTAGTGTTTCACTTCTGTTCCATTCTCAGTAGAAAAGATCATTCTTGGGTCACATTCTTCCTACTACAGTAAGCAAGAATCTCTTCTCATATCTGCTGTCCACTTAAAATAAGAGTAGGTGTTATCATGTTCCAGCAATGTTAGGATAGTTAAGTTATTTTATACTTGGGACACTGCCAGAAGAATTATTCTACGAAAGATCTTTGGTTTCCCCTCCTCAGAAGCAGAACTGCACAGAGCAAACTAACAGTCATTTTCATTGCCAGGAAACGCAAATAATGATTTCTCCCTCTTTAAGGATCATATTTAATGAACGGAGTCATTTGAACTTTGTAACTGGAAAAAAATGCAGATATTGTTTGTCACAAAACACATTTTTATATTGCTTTACATCCAAGAGTCAGGCTGGTTTTTGTGTTGACTATACCTTAAAATTAACTCTTATAGCAAGTAAGTACATGAAAATGTCCATGGAGTTTATCGAGGGCCTTAACTGACCTGGGTTTCATTACCCTCTCCTTTAGCAACCTTTCCCCCTATCAAACAAGAACTTAGTCCCAAAGCCTGGAGTATTTTAATTCAGTGTTCTTTTTCTCTCCCAAGGTTACATTGCAGGTGGTACGGATCTAAACAAATGAAAAACAAATACACAACAGAGCATTCCAATACTTACACAAAATTAATAATGCAGAAAGACAAAGGTTATTTTCAAAAATCTAATTCAATTTCACAAATCCCTCTTCTTTTTAGAATAATTAGACTGCTCAAATATTTTTTGTGTCAAAAATTCAGGTCTATAAATGATGTCTAACATACCCACTGAGGAACACATGTAATAGGTATTCATTTGGGGGATTTATTCCTACACAATTGTGGGATCTGATTAAATAGTCTATGTGAGTCTGTGTTTCTGTGTCTGGTGCCCGAAGTCCACAGAGCCGACAGTTAGGAAGGGAAGATGGAAACAGAATGGAAGAGGCAAGGACAAACTAGAACCTGCTGTCAGAGTCTAGGAGTTTAACCTACTAACAAGCTCCTAAGTTAGCCTTTTACTATTTACTCACAGTACAACAAGCAGCATGACCATGAGGTTTGTCTGGGTTCCCCTTGTCCCCCAAGTCCCATGGGGGCAACGCAGAGGGTCCCAGATGGATGCTGCACATATGGTGAATTTGCATCCCAGCTGAGACACTCTGAGTTTGGAAAATTCACCAAAATAAGTAAGTGTAGTAAGCAGTAAGCAAACATGTTCTTATCTGTAAGTAAGATATTATCTCACCCTCAAGGTGGGCTTGCTGTAAACACAGCCCTGAGAAATGTCCAAGTAGGAGGAGACTTGCTCTCTTGACTCTCCCAACAAGAACGTCAGTGGACACTCCTAGCCTATGGTGGATTGCCTCCCTCGCTCCTGGGAGGCTGAGCTTGAACCCATATGGATGGGCTGGAACCTGCCTCTGTCTCTCACCACCTCCAAGTCTCCAACTTTGATGATGGGTGTGTCCTGCAAGAGACCCGGTGCCCTTCACCTTAAAGCTAAACACACACCTAAGCCCAGGAGTTGGGGGTAGGGGGCACCTGAAGGAGGATGAGGCAGGAGCTGCAGTTGATACAAGCCCAGCTGCTGTCCCATGCCAACCAGACGAGCCAGTGGATAAACGACAGCACTCACGATCTGTAACAGCGCCTCACTAAGCTTTAGAGAATAAAAAGCAAGCTGACTTCTGTTCCACTTCTGCCTTCTGAATCCTGTGCAAAATCTCTCTCATGACCTATGCTAACCCAGAACCATACCAGAAAGGGAATTCTGGAAAACACAATTTCAGCTTAGCTAAATTAACCTAACACAATCCACCCCAGGCCATGGACGTATGTCCTGCCCATTACTTTCCTCCCAAAGCTATTAAGCCTCATTGTACATCTTTGGGCAACAAGACTCCTATCACTCTCATTTCATGAAGGATTGGTTGAGAACCAAAGGGACAATGGAAACCACTAGTCATGTTATTGCAGGGGTTCCCAAGACCACCCCCAGGTTCAATCTTTCTCTAGGAGAACTCACAGGTCTCAGCATATAGTCATACTCACAGCTAAGATGTATTACAATGAAAAGATACAAAGCAAAATCAGCACAGGAAAAGCTGTATGCAGAGAAGTCTGGAAAAAAACAGGCACAAGCTTCCAAGAGCCCACTCCCAGTGGAGTCCCACAGGATGCATTAATTATCCCAGCGGTAAGTTGTAACAACACATGTGAAAAGTTGTGTGCCAGGGAAGCTCATCAGAGACTCACTGCCCGAAGTTTTCCTTGGGGGCTGGTCACGTAGGCATTCTCTGCCTAGCACATACCCAAATTCCAGACTCCCAGAAGGAAAGCAGGGGTTCAGCACAAGCCAAATCCAGTGAGCTGCTCTTTTCAGTTGTAGCCATGATGAGAACCTTCTCAGAACCCAAGCTCCCAGATGCCAGCCAAAGGCCAACGACACAAGCTGATAAGAGCAAAGAAGGAGAGCAGAGGCTGTGATTAGGAGGCTTTGAACAGCAATCTAACTGGAGTGGATGATCTATGTAAGGAGAACATGGGATCCAGGACTGGAAAGATGGTTGGGGGCCAAATAGGAAGAACTTTGAACTACAGAACATGATTCAGCTTTATAGAGTTGGCCACGGGAAACTACTGAAGGCTTCTGGGCAAGTGGAGACATGATGAAAATGAGACCTAAAAAGTAAACCGGCAAAGATTATAGCAGCGTTCCTTAACTTTTGTTTTATTATTGTCCCCTAACACACAAACAAGCAGCTTTCACAGGCATTTTTTTCCCCTAATCACCACTCCCTGTGATTTTTTTTTTGGCTGTGTTGGGTCTTCGCTGCTGTGCACGGGCTTTTTCTAGTTGTGGTGAGCGGGGGCTACTCTTTGTTGTGGTGGGCAGGGTTCTCATTGCGGTGGCTTCTCTTGTTGTGGAGCATGGGCTCTAGGCGTACAGGCTTCAGTAGTTGTGGCATGTGGGCTCAGTAGTTGTGGCACACGGGCTTTAGAGCTCAGGCTCAGTAGTAGTGGCACACGGGCTTAGTTGCTCTGCAGCATGTGGGATCTTCCCTGGCCAGGGCTCAAACCCATGTCCCTTGCATTGGCAGGCGGATTCTTAACCACCGCGCCACCAGGGAAGCCCTCATGAATTTTTAATACCACAGATATATTGCTTATCTGTTTATGTACTGTATGTATATATCTATGCTTTACACACAAAAAGAGTAAATTTTTTTCAGCCCCCAAGAAGCAACTTTCACCCTCTTAGGGGGTGATATTTCCCCCATTGAGAATATATAGACTGTAAGATGTGTAGGACTGGAGGGTGATATATCAGCAGATGGGAGTACAAAGTATTTTTGTATTCCTTGTAACCACCTAAGCAAGCAAGGAAAGGGAGAAGCTGGCACCTAATGAGAGAAAACGTGTTAGGTCCGAGCGCTATCTGGTGGCAGACGGAGCTAACAGCAGGAAGGGCAACCAGGAGGACAAGGAAAGGTTCAAAGAGGTGACAACTTCAGGGGAGATGGGGCAGCAGCTTGCGGCTGGATTTCCAGAAGGCAAGAGGCCCAACGAGGCAGACGGAACATAGTACCAGGGCACCCGAAATGGTGACTGGGGCCTGCCAGCCACGATCGCCCTGGAGATGTGCTATACCGTGGCCAACTCACAAGACTGCCAACAGGCGAGAGAAGAGGCTGACACAAGACAAGGTTGCTAGAAAGAGGAATGAAGCAGAAGTGAAGTCCTGGGAGCCTGGGGCAGAAGGGGCAGAAGAAGTGGTGTCTTCAGACAAATCTGGGACCCAGAGATCAGCAGTAGGAATCCCGCCCAGCAGGGCAACTGGCGACCATCCTCTGTGAGAGAGGTAGGGAAGTAGTTTAGATACCGTCTTCTTTACATCAACCTGATTGGCGCATTAGGAACGGGGTCAAGGCTTCTGGAAGGGAGACGCACTCATGGTGCAAAGGGAAGTAGGAGAGCAAGGGCACGGGAAATTGGCAGGAATGGCAGAAGAGGCTGTAACCAGCACGGGCACTTACAAAGTCATTTCAGGACATGCAGTTCTAGGTGGCAGTCTGAGTGGTTATGAACCTTGGACTCTAAGAATGAGAATCAAGGCGTTAAAAATCTCACAAAAGAAAGAAGTGGTGGGGGGAAGCCATCAGCGCAAGAGAAATGTCATCAAATTTCTGGGAAATGAAAGAAGGGAAGGACAAGTGTTGTCTGATGAAGCCCTAACCAAAAATACACAGAAAAGAGGCTGCACAAAATGAGAAAGACAGACTGCCCCACGGCACCCCAGAAAAGATTGTGACTCACAAATATCAAGTAGCATGGAGGTGAGAAAGGCATGCGGGGCCTAAAACAGAAGAATTAATTGAAAATCTGTACATGAAACAAGGCACATACACACACAATACCCTGGAGCTCAGAACCCCTCTCACCAACTACTTACCCCTACCCCCAGCCACAAAACAAGAAAGGAAGGAAAGAAGGAAAGGATGGAGGGAGGGAGGAAGGAAACAGAGAGGAGAGGAGAGGGGAGAGGAGGGGGGAAGGGAAGGGAGGCAGGGAGGGGAGGGGAGGGAAGATCTTTTAAAAAGATTGCAGGGCATGTCTAAGGAGAACCAGGTCAGATAGTGAGTACGGCCACCCTCAGAGCCAAGCCACGCACATGCTGAGATTTAGAGGTGCCCAGCATGCAGCAGGTCTAGAGAGAAATCAGTCCAACCAAAGGATGGGGGCTCCAGGAAAGAAATCCCAGGAGGAAAAATGTGGGGAAGGTGCCGTAGAGTTCCCACAATGCTTGGATATTATAGACACTTAAGAAACAATAAAGGCAGATGTCATGAGGTTGGAAGATAAAAGTATACCAGGAGGTGTCAGTTTATTTATCTCTTGTAAAAATAAAATACAGTGTGTGTATGTGTGTGTGTGTGTGTGTGTGTGTGTGAAAAAAAAGGTATACCAGGAGGGAAATAAAATCATAGAACACAGCTAGGTTAGAGATTAGTCAATAATCTGAACTTTTGCATTTCAAATTGTAGAATCAATATACTGACAAAAGACTTAACTGGGATCATAGACCAGAGTGTTTATAGGATTAATCCTGACCATTTACAAAGCAAAATTACAGTTGACAAGAGTTGGAAGATGAAAAGGGGAGAGGAGAGGTGAAGTGTCTCTAGTACCCTTACCTTCCAAATGAGGGTCCTAGAGATTGACAGTTGTGGGAACAAAAAATGAAAATGTAAATATATTGTTTAAAGGTACATAGGTAACCTGGGAGGAACAAAAAAGAGCAACGTAAGAGCACTGAGAGGAGGGAGAAGAGAAGATGAAAGGAAAGTGGGGTAGATGAGCTTGATCACCACCTACTATGGCACAGAACCAACAGAAAACCTTGAACTAAATAAATGAGGAAAGAGTAGTATATATACATAGTAGTATTACAAGTATTACATACAAATATATATTTGATGGATGAAACTTCCTGGAAAAATTTAAACGGAAAATGATAAAAACGTTTAAGGCTTTAAGGCTACTTAAGGCTTTTGACACCCACCCCAGTGGGGAATGGAATAGGCTGGGAAGTGAGAGGATAAGGACTTCCTCTTTTCCTTATACTTCCACATTTTTTGACTTTTTTACGTGGTGCATTTATTGCTTTGATAAAAAATAAAGAAATGTTTTTTTAATAAAAGGAAGTCATTTGTGTAGTAATAAGTTAGTTCTAGAAATAGGGGAGTAGCAGGAATGGAAAGGAGGGGGCAGATGTGATAGACATAATGAAGGAAGAATTATTTGGACTTGATTGATAATTAATTTAACATAAAAGACATAGAAAGGGAGGATATAAAATTAGTCCCAAAGTTTTGAGACTGAATAATTAGAAGAATTTTAGAGCTACTACCAAAAACAGGGAATTGGGGAGGGCAAACTTGTCTGTGGGATGTGTGATGAATACAGCTTTAGACATTTGTGTATGAAAAGACAACGGTTTAAAAACGTGAATTTAAATTTTTAAAATATTCCTTCAAGTATCAAAACACAGAAGACAAATTCATTCTGCAGAAGGGGATTTTTTTTCTCTATGTGCACCTCTGGCTGTATCTTTAAATGCTGTCAGGTTGAAAAATGAAGAGAAATATACATCATCCATAGAAAATATCCAAAGACTTTACAGGGGAAGGCGACGTGCTCCGTGCTCCACTGCAGGGCTGGGAGCAGGAGAGAAGGTGGGACTTAACTACCAAATATCTCAGGGGCAAAAGACAAACCAGTGCTTCAGAAAACACTGAACATCCTAAACCAGGGAAAACAAGATGATTCTAAGCCACCAAGTGACAGATGAGTAACCAAGTAGGGAATTAAATTTTAAATTCACTTTTTGTCTGAGTGTTGGGGTGAGGAAGATTGTGTAGGAATACCCGCTGCTGCTGAAAAATCAACAACTTCAGTTAAGTAGAAGTGCAGTTTTATGTGATGCAAGTAAATTTATGCCAACAGCACCACCCACTGTCACAAGATAGACTACCACAGACTTGGTGGGAGATTCTTCAAAGCGCATGTGTACATACATATGTTCAAGGCGGGAAAAACATCCTCAGAGGTTTTTGATCATTAAAATTAAGTATACATTCAAAACCCAGTAATAAAATGTGTTTCCCCATTTATGTCAGCTATATTAACTAAGGGTATATTTTATTTGGAAGTTTCACTTATACCTAGGATGTAGAGCATCATTCTTACCCTAATAAAGGAAAAATGCTGTGTATACCACAAAAACATTTTTTGGAAACCATCTGTGGTTAGCAGAAAAATGTCCCCACTCCCACTCAAAAAAAAAAAAAAAAATCCATGTCTTAATCCCGGGAGTCTGTGAGTACATGACTTCATATGGCAAAAAGGTATTTGCAGATGTGACTTTGAAATGGAAAGAGCATCTGGACTACCCAGGCAAGACCAGTGTAAACAACAAAGGCCCTTAAAAAAGGGAAAAAGTCAGAGACAGAGAAGATGTGAGGTCAGAAAGTAGAAATTGCAGTGAATTCATTGTTGGCTTTGAAGATGCAGGAAGGGCCCAAGAGCTAAGGAATCCAGGCATCCTCTAGAAGCTGGAATAGACAAGGAGATGGATTCTCCTCTAGAGCCTCCAGAATGGAGCACAGTCCTGCCAATGCCTTTACTGTAGCCCAGTGAGAATGCTTTTGAATTTCCAACCTCTAGAACTGTAAGATAATAATTTGTGTTATTTTAAGCCACTGAGTTTGTGATAAATATGTGATGTCTATATATTAAAAATCAGATAGTGGCACTTCCCTGGCGGTCCAGTGGTTAAGACTCTATGATTCCAATGCAGGGGACACAGGTTCAATCTCCCTGGTTGGGGAACTAAGATCCCACATGCCACACGGCATGGCTAAAAAATAAAAATCAGATAGATAGGTATTTGAATTTCTAGTTTAAAAGTTTCCAAAAAAAAAAAAAAAAAGCTCATGACAGGCTTCACTGGAAAATGTACCAAACATAAAAGGAAATTTTTCATACCAGTTCTACACAAACTTGCACAAGATAGAATAGAAATACTTCCCAACTCATTTTATGACAGTAGCGTTACTCTGATACCAAAACTAGACAAAAAAATATTTCAATAAAAGAAAACTGCAGACCAGTATCTCTCATGAACATAGAAACAAAAATTCTCAAAAATATATCAGCAAAACAAATCCAGCAACATAGAAAAGTGATAAAGCATTATGACACAGTGCAGTTCATCCTGGGAATGCAAGACTGTTCAAGATTTGAAAATCAGTTGATGTAATTCACCTTATCAACAGAAAAAGAAGAAAAACCAAGAGTCTGCTTCAAGATGGCAACATAGGAGGATCTTGAATTCACCCTAACAGACACACCAAATCTACAGCTACATAGGGAACAATTTCCTCTGTAGGGTTAAAAAAAAACACCTAGCTGAGTGACTCCTACACATCAAACAAACGAGGAAAAACCCCACAGCGAAGCAGGTGGGAGAGGCTGAGACACAGTCTCACCATAAACCCCACCCCAGAGCGACACCCCACAATGGGGACAGAACTCAAAACCCCAAGCTTCTCCCTGAGGAGCTAAGGGTTTGAACCATACACCAGGCACCCCGAGTTTTAACACCTACCCCTGACAAACCCTCAAAATATCTGGCTTTTGAAAACCAATAGGGCTCATACCCATGAGACCTACAAGACTACAGCAAAGTGAGAAACAGTTCTTCAAAGGCTGGCACAGATCACCCACCCAGGGCCCAGCACAGAGGCAGCTAACTGAAAAGTGCCCACACTTTCTGTGAAAGAGACTTGTGTGAATATCTTAAGGTGTCAGCCTGAGGGGCAGGCATCTAACTGAACACACCTCTAAAGGCCTCCTGAAATATTCTCCAAAGATAGAGGCCAGCAGGCACCGTATCTCACTCTCCCTGTGCCTCGCTCCAGGCCACTGGTATCTCCAGAAAAGAGCTTACACGCTCATCTGGTGCTCCAGGTGTCGCGGCTGCTGCCCAGATGTGTCCAAATCTAAATCGCCTGCTCTGGCGGCCAGCGCAGCTCACATGCACAGGTCCCGTGGAACTGTAACAAATGGTTAAAGAGCTCCTAACTGGCTACCCCCAGCGCACAGCAGAGATGCAAAAGACTGAGGCACCCAGTCTGTCTGTGAAAGAGGCCTGTTATATCTTCCTGGCTGCATCCTGAGGGGCAGGTTTCTAACTGAACACAACAGCTTAGGGCTAACTGTAATTCTCTCCAGAGACCCTGGAGGGCAGGCACTATCTTCGTGCTCTCCCTCTGCAACGGTCCAGGTTACCGGTATCTCCCATAGGGGAGCTTGGGCACATATCTGGTGCCCCAGTTTTTAGTCTGGTGCCCTGGTTTTTGTGGATGCCGCCCAGGGGACACCCCTTGATCCCTTGGCTCTGGTGGTCAGCGCTGCTTGCCTTCTTGAGGCTGTAACAAATGTGGGGATAGTTCTTGGCAGACTGCCACTCTCAGGGCACTTCACAGAGAGCAGACAAAAACACACCCCCAGTCTTTCTGTGTAAGAGGCCTATTTGCTTATCTTGGAGCTTTGATAAGAGGGCAGGCTTCTGGTGTGGCACAATGATAGAGACCTGCAGAGGTTCTCTCTGGGGAAGGATGCCCGTGGGTGACATCTTTGCACACTCACTCTGCCTCACTCCAGACTGCCAGTCTCTCCCAGGAAGGAGCTTGTGCACTTGTATGATGCAACAATTTTTGCAGCTACTGATCAGGAGACATCTCGTGGTTACCTGGCTCTGGTGGCCAGCGGGGCTTGCACTCATATGTCCCACAGGACTCTTACAAACAAATAATCCTTGACTGGTTACCCCTACTCAGGGCACAGCACACAGACAGCAGACTGAAAGGAAGAAGTAAAACTGTCATTTTTTGCAGATGACATGATAATAAAGAGAAAACCCTAAAGACTCCACTAAAAAACTGCTAGAATAAATGAATTCAGTAAAGTTACAGGATAAAAAAAATATACATAAACTTGTTACATTTCTATACACCTATAACAAACTATCAGGAACAGTAAGAAAACAATTCAATTTACTATTGCATCAAGAAGAATAAAATACTTAGGAATAAATTTAACCAAGGAGGTGAAAAACACTGAAAGCTACAAGACACTGATGAAAGAAATTCAGGACACAATAAATGGAAAGATATTCCATGTTCATAGATTAGAATAATTGATATTGTTAAAATGTCCATATTACCCAAAGCAATCCACAGATTCAATGCAATCCCTATCAAAATTTCAATGGTATTTTTCACAGAAATACAACAAACAATCCTAAAATTTGTATGTAACCACAAAAGACGCCGAATGGCCCAAGCAATCTGGAGAAAGAAAAACAAAGTTGGAGGCAACATGCTTTCTGATTTCAAACTATATTACACAGTTACAGTACCAAAACAGTCTGGTATTGGCATAAAAACAGACACACAGATCAACACAACAGAATCGAGACCAGAAATAAACCTAGGGATATATGGTCAATTAATGTTTGACAAAGGAGCCAAGAATATACAATGGGAAAAGAACAGTCTCTCCAATAAATAGTGCTGGGAAATTTACAGCCACATGTAAAAAAATGAAACTGGACCACTAAACTACACCATACACAAAAATTAACTCAGAATGGATTAAAGATTTGAATGTAAGACCTGAAACCACAAAAACTCCTAGAAGAAAACATAGGTGGTCAGCTCCTTGACATCAGTCTTGGTGATGATTTTTTGGACACCAAAAGCAAAAGCAACAATAGCAAATATAAACATGTGGGATTACATCAATCTAAAAGCTTCTGCAAAGCAAAGGAAACCATCAACAAAATTATAAGGCAACTTACAGAATGGGAGAAAATATTTGCAAATCATATGTCTGATAAAGGGTTAATATCCGAAATATATAAAGAATTCAAATAATAATAACAACAATAAATAATCCAATGAAAAAATGGGCAGAGGATCTGAATAGACATTTCTCTATAAAAGACATACGGATGGCCAAATAGGTACATGATAAGGTGCTCAACGTCACTAATCAGGAAAACGTAAATCAAAACCACAATGAGATATCATCTTGCCCGTTAGAACGGCTATTATGAAAAAGACAAGAAATAACAAACGTTGACGAGAATGTGGAGAAAAGGGAACCCTTGTGTACTGTTGGTGGGAATGTAAATTTATACAGCCCCCATGGAAAAGAGCGTGGAGGGTCCTCAAAAATTTAAACTACCATATGATCCAGCAGTTCCACTTCTAGGTACTTATCCAAAGAAAATGAGAACACTAACTCAGAAAGATATATGCACCCCCATGTTCATTATTTACAGTAGTCAAGACATAGAGGCAACCTAAGTATCCATCAATGAATGAAAGACAAAGAAACAGTGATAGCTACACACACACACTCACACACACACACGCACGCACGCACACAGAGCAGAATATTATTCATCCGTAAAAATGAACCTCTTGCCATTTGGGACGACGTGGATGGATCTTGAGGGAATTATGCTCAGTGAAATAAGTCAGAGAGAGACAAATACTGCACGATCTCATTTATATGTACAATCTAAAAAGCAAACAAACAAACACTAATAGAAAAAGAGGTCAGATTTGTGGCTCTCAGAAGCAGGGGTGGGGAGTGGGGAATTGGAAGAAAGTGGACAAAAGGTACAAACTTCCAGTTATGAGATAAGTAAGTCCTGGGGATGTAACGTTCAACGTAACTATACTTAAGACTGCTGTCTGGCCTTTTGGAACTTGTTAGGAGAGAACCCTAAGAGCTCTCACCACCAGGAGAAACGTTTTCTTCTTTTTTTTTAATCTACATAAGATGATAGATATTTGCTAAACTTACTGCGACAATCATTTTTCAACATACATAAGTCACGCCGTTATGCTGTGCGCCTTAAACCTGTCAGTGCTGTATGTCAATTATATCTCAGCATGCGGGGCTGGGGGCAGTAGAGGCAGTTGATTCTCAACTTGTCTCTGCATTAGAATTGCCTACGGAGAGCTTTTGAAAAAAAAAATAGCATGTCATATATACACACACATAATTTTCAAAGCTCTCACGGTTATTCTGATGACCAGCCAAGCTTGTGAAAAGAACAGTATCACTAATTAAGAGTTTTCAGTAGGAGAGGAGTCCATTTATTAAAATGTCTTATTAATAGCAATCACTTGCTTTTAAAAACATACATTTATAAGGGAGTAAGTGAAAAAAGGAAATTGACACCAATTCAAGAAGCAGTTTGAAAGCAGAAAACTGAAAGGTAAATATTAGAAGAGAGAAGCCGCTTCTCTCTTTTTGCCTCTATATTGCCTGCTTTTTTATCTCAAAGAAGGTAGTAGATAAAAACAGGAAAAACAAGTTGTAACAGGAAAGTGAAAAGTAACACTCTGAAATTTTAGGTTAAGTTTTAAAATCAGCTTTTCTACTAAGCAACTAACATAAGCATTGCTTTAATTGATGCCCACATAAACACGCCACCAATAAATCAGAGACCCCCTTCAACTCTTCCCTCATTCCACACTGCACAGACATTCATTTTGCATGTTGTATTTCAAGCTTTTCACCCAAAAGCCAACTATAAATTCAGTTGTCAACTGACAACACTGTCAACCGACTAGCTTGAAAAAACATATCATTGTTAAGTAGGTAAATTAAATAAGTTTTCTTTAGACATACACCCACACGTAACTCAGGAGGAAGGAAACGTTTATTATTCAATAACCCTTTGAATGCAACCTCCATAATGTTTCAGGTTCAATTTAGTAGCAAACTTGATTAATAACATTTCCAGGAGTTCACAATTTCAAGGCTAAGGTTCTGGTTAAGGTAATGTGGTTATCAATTTAATATAAATGAAGTTTTTAAAAAAGGCTGAAAGCAGTCTGACCTCTTAAAGGAAAATATAAATGATCCAGACTTTAGTCTTAGTAACATAAGTACACTTCAGGACTACGACAGTCAAAGAGAAGGATTTTAAGTGAAGATCAGAAAGGAGCACTACTATTTTCTTCTACAACATATATATTTTGGTCATAGCATGCTGGCATGAATAAGGCAACGTGCCACGCGCTGGCGTGCAGGAAGTGCAGTGAGATGCACTGCAGGAAGGCAGTGGTGACGGTGGCAGGCACGGTGCAGGGTCTCTCCCCAGGCGCACGTCAGTCATCTTCTCCACAGAGCAGCAGGAGGGCTTTCTTATAGTCCCCAGATGTGTCCCCCTGAAACCCAAATGTACTCCGTTAACCCCCATGACTCACAGAAAATAAAAAACTAAGACATATCTGGCAACAGGTTTTATTCACATGACGTTTCCCCCATGTGGGTAATCTCTCTGTGAGTGCCTTTCACAACAGGAATGCTTTACAGAGAATTTCCTACTGACGCAACTGATGCTTAACTTTCTAATTTTACCCCTTAAAAGCACAGTTCTACCTAAGACAGTGAAGTATGTTCTTCCCTCTAGTAACACAGAACAGGGAAGCTTTTACAGCCATGTTCAAGTCAAGGTTTCTAAACGAACTCTGAGTCTCTCATCACAGCAGTCCCTAACCTTTTTGGCACCAGGGACTGTTTTCACGGAAGACAATTCTTCCAAGGACCGGGGGCAGGGGATGGTTTCGGGATGATTCGCGGGCATTACTTTACTGTGCACTTTATGTCTATTATTATTACAGCAGCTCCACCTCAGACCATCAGGCATTACATCCCGGGAGTTGGGGACCCCTGTCTTGTCACATAGCATATGGCTGGCTATGGGGGGCAATGCTGGGACCGCCTGGCTGTTACGGCTTTGCCTCAAAGACAGAAGGGTTAGGTACATTTTGCCTCTGCTTGTGTCACGCACAGATGTGTGGGATAAGTTAACGTTTCAAGCTATGAGTCACTGGGAGAACTCTCTAGTACCCTTCAGCCCAGCACACCACGCACACACAAAGTTCAACGCTTTCTCAACTGAGATGCTGCTTTGCACACAGCCCACATTCCCCTTTATCAAAGAGGAAGACCAAGACAGAGAGACAAAAAAAGACTGAAAGGCAGACAGAGGGAGGGAGGGAGGGAGGAAAAGAAAGAATGAGGAAGTCAAAAGGCCTTAAGCCAAATTTAATTATAGGCCACAGTGTCCCTTGCTTTTAAAAGGATGAAAATGACAGTAATACTTAAGCTCTTTACTTACTCCTGATATGACCTGGTTGGTTCTTTCCTGAACTATGAACCAATACTAGAGATAAGGTGACAACAGACAATAAAGAAAGAAAACACTGATATGAAAGAAAGGAGAAACTAATAAAGACAGCTGGAACTGATAAAAGGCAGAAAGAACCAACATATTATTACCGTGGACAAGACTGGGTTTAGTGAGTCATCTGTCACCACTACTAAATAATGCTTCCAAGCTCACCAGGAGCCTCGGCCTTCACCGAGAGCCAGTCTTTCACTCAGGAGCCATGACCCGTACTTCAGGGGACATTACGCCGAACTTTGTAACTCACAGCTCTAATCGCGCCTCTAAAAGTCTAAGCTTAACAGGGGAATTAGGTTCTCCCACCCATGTCTTGCAAGCTATGCACTGGTCTGCTGTGGACTTCTAAACATCTAAAGAAAGGTTCTACTACCTTAATCATGGAATAAAGAGAGGTGGCAAAATTCTTCCTAAACTCCTTCCTAATGTTAAACAGATCGATCTCACTTCTGGAAACCACAACTCTGATGAGGGTATGATCATCTGTCCCAGCTCCCTTTAAAAAAGAACAAAAGAGAGGCACGTGTTTAAAAATGTCAATTATAGCATCAAACTCCCCTGAGTTGGGGTGAGTCAATAAAGTAAAACAATTTAGTAGAATTGAACTACCTGTTTTAAGGAGGAAAAAAGCCTCAAAGTCTATCATCTAAAGCATACTAGAGAGATAAATTAATTAGATAGAAGATTCAAGGCATGCACTTACCTTCATAGCATAGTAGAGGGTTTCTGCAAGGTAGGCGGGTATACTGCGAATGGATTTCACTACAAAAATAAGTAATATAATGGTCACATGCTATTCTGATGTGAAAAGGATAAAGTAATTAAAATCAAAGCTGCCTGACGCTTATAGCTCTACTTAAATACAGTATGAAAGTAACACAGGCTCAAGAGCTGCTCATTGGCAAGCTGCTCTGATCTCCTGACTACAGAGAATCTCCATAGATACTGGCTTGAGTTTTCCGTAGAGTTCTGAGTTCTACACAGAAAGGCACGTAGGACGGGGGCTGCAAGTTTTTCAGTGCCCCTTTCTTCTATGAGCACCTTTTCGCTGTAACAGTTTTGGCAGCCCGGGCTGTTACGCCACAACCTTCTTCATCCCCAGTAAATTATACAAACCTCCTGGGAGTTTTCATTCCAATAGATTCAAGCAAATAATGTAAGATTACTACCCCATCTAATCTGACAAACCTTAGACTATCTGTCTGAAATCTTAATATAGGTATTCCCTCCGTATTCTGTTGATATAACGTCCATGATTCACACAGAGCAGCACGAGACTCACCCATTCCGGTAGAAACATCCAGATAAACTGGTAACAGAAAAGAGTATCTTCCCCGAACACGCACATATCTATTGTATGTTAGGGCTCCTCAGAACTCAGTCTGCTTAGCTTCAGAAACTATCATAAAAATTCCCTAATATATAAAAATAACAAATCCTTGATTGGGGGCGGTGTGTTCTTCTCCAATGCTTAAGAAAACAGCCACCAGGAACTAAATCTGTCATAACTTTTATGTGTATTCTATTATGAAGGGGTCATCTAAAAGATTTCTGTTAAAATTCATTAACTGTGGACTCAAATGAAAGGTTACTGTTAGTGCTGGTACACGCACACATTTAGCTTATTCTCCAGAAGACAGAGAGCACAGAAGCTTCAGCTCAACACCAAATACTCAGAACAAACAGCAGACAGAGGTTCACTCCAAACCCATATGAAAGCTGGGACCACAGGGAACTCACAAACTACATTCTCCCTGGAATTTGGTGAGTACGTAATACGACAATAAACGGCACAAACTCGTTTCTCCAATTTTTCCAGGTTATTCTGAATATTTAGCTAAAATAAAATTCTAAACTATTTACTCAGAAAAATAACCACTATCACACATCTTCCATTATATCAAAGATACTTATTCTAAATCAGATTCCAATTTCTCAGTCTGCTTCAAAACTGTGAGGATGGTATTCTAAAGAAAGTTAAATTTCACAGATATCAGAAGTAACATTTGCAAGCCTCTGAGATTACAATGCCCACATTTCAGGTTCACAATGAAACAGTAATACTTTTAATGCAGCTTCAAAATGATTTTTAAACAATTCTCTTAATGTTTCCATAAGATTAAATGAAATAACCAGATATTTCACGTATTTCCAACAACAAGATAGATTTTGAATTGGAAATTTAGGAGTTTGCTTCACCCAAATATCATGATAAGCTCTTTTATAATAAAGAAATAGATGGTTATTTTCAGATACAGCTTCAACTGAATAAAATACTTTAACTCTTAACACCATGAATATTATATACATTATAAAATTACCTACCGACAGCAAGGAGCAGTTGTTCCAAATTACCAGAAGTCTCTCGGTCAATGGTTTCTTCAATTTGAAATCCTGATATAGTCATGTATTTGTCAAACACTAGAAAACAGGACAACAATTTATGAATCACATAAGAATCACTCTTTCCAGAAAGATACTTCCTCTAACCAGGCACTGTCCTACCAAACACAAATCTCCCCTTTCTCCTTGCTGACAGACCTTGATTTTGTTCAGAGCCTCAACGTGCCAAGCCCGAAACAATGGATTCTAAGTGTTCTTTGTTCACTCATTTCCCAGCCCCTCCTTACTGGTTATAACCAATGAGATCTAAAGGGGAATCTGTGGGAGCGGATTCTGAAAAACCTTTCTCTTTCCCAATTAAAAGTAATAGACAGATATGGTGAGTTTACCCCTTTCTTTTCTTCTTGCTGTGAAAATGGCTGGTATGTTTGGAGCAACAGCAGTCATAGTGTGACAACGAGGTACCGAACATGAGAAAGAGAACCAAAGCACTAAGGACAGCGGAGAAGGAAAACAGAAAAGAGCCTACGTCCTGCCAAATCAGCCAAGGAATCTTACCTACAGAAAGCCCAATATTAAAGCCACTATTAGTAGGGTTTTCTGTCACTTGCCCGTGAACTTATTCCCACTTGATACCACAAGTACTGATGAATGCCCAGAAGTGAGCTCTTAGGTACCACTATCTAAGAGGAAATACTTGCAGTGAGCTACAGCTCAGTGATTTGTCACTGTAAGTAACAATCTAGAGGCCTATCTCCCTCATCACCCTGATAGCAAAGAGTGGACTAAGGATCTCTAAGTTTTGTAATAGCTACAAGAGAAGCAGAGAACTGTGAGATTTCTCAAGGTCACCAAAAGGAAGAAATTTAAAAACTGATCCATTCAGCAAGAGCCTGTTATGCAGCAGGTATTTTGGCACACTGACTCTTGTACTTTCAAAATTAATCAAAGTACCATACGTACCATACACATTTTTATCACTCACCCCTTCTCAAATGAGACACGCTTCGTGTTCCAAAGATAGTAATAAACTTTTCTTCGTCTGTTCCCCATTTAAGTTCTCCAGCCTGAAACAAAGCCTGTGAAAATTTCAACCTCAGTTAAGAAATCGTTCTCCCATCTCATGTCCAGGTTCTTAATCACACTTGGGTTTTACTCCCCGAATATGAATTTGCCTGATTCATCATCTTATGTTTTTCAGTTCTGATGTCTCCTACTCTGAAACTCAGCTCACTCAGTCTGGGGCTACTTGGGAGCTTGCCACTAAACTGTGGCAAAGCGATAAAGCAGAGCAATGGTGCCAGGTTAAATGTCCCCAAAATGTCTACCATGACTTCCAATCATTCAGGAGTAATGATGTGGTTGGTGGAAAGTTCCGATTACCTCACTGCTGATACATCCATTTACAGACTGGGAAAGTTTAACTAGGAGCTAAGGGGTCTGCGTTTTCTGTTTTGCTTGCTCTTGTAGCTGTTCAGTAATACATGATAAAACTCCATATTCTCTCTTTACAACTGAAATTTAACCAATGCTAGCTACAAAAAGTTTTCCCATTTGTAAAAGATCACAACGAATTTTTAAAACATTGTTAATACAGCACAGTGCCTGACATACAGCAGGCACTTAACATATACTTGTTGAATGGTTTGAGTGTCTACATTTACCTTTTTACATGGAAAAGAATATATGCTTTCCAATGTCCATATCATTGCTGAAAAAATTATATACAAACATCATCATTGAATCTGAGTCCACTTATTGGGTTGTAGATTATTTATTAAAACCCAAAGCATCAATCTTTAAAATGTCTATACTACCCTTTTAATCATTTCAAGGTAAGTATACCTATTAAAGCAAGCCAAATGCAATTTGCTGAGACTACTACTCCGAACTGCCTTTACGGCCACAAGTGGCAAAATAAATGATACGAGGTGATCAAAGCACGTGTTTGGATGTAGGAATTTTGATCACAGTATGTTTAAGAATATAGACTATGCTACTACAGATCTATTTTGTATTACACTTCCAGAGAATCATCTCTATGCTCAATATTGAAATTAATTTATTTTAATGATAAAAATACACAACATCAATCCTGGTCATGCGAGCATGCTCTTCAAAACTAAAAAGAGAGGGACTTCCCTGGTGGTCCAGTGGCTAAGACTCCACGCTCCCAATGCAGGGGGCTCTGGGTTCGATCCCTGGTCAGGGAACTAAGATCCCACATGCTGCAACTAAGAGTTCGCATGCCACAACTAAGACCCGGCACAGCCAAATAAATACATAAATAAAAATATTTAAAAAAAAAAAAAAAAACTAAAAAGAGTGTTACTACGAAAGTCATGCAAATATCTAAACCTTAGAACTATATCAGGGTGTTGTACACCTCTCTTAAGATAACTTTCTTAATCTAATTACAAAAATTACACATGTTCATTGATAAATTTTATAAAACAGAGAAAAAACATAAATAAGGAAATTTAAATTACCAAGAATATCAACATCCCAAAGATACTGGCTACTACCTCTAGTATGTTTTCCACACACAGATGAGATATACGTATACATTAATGCCTAAAAGTGGTGAAGGGCTTATCCTGTACAATACTGCAAGCGCTGCTGAAGCCTCCTTTCTTACCAATTGTTCTATATTTCTAGGGATGTTCTCTAGTAGCTGTAGCAGTTGTATGGAAAAACCTGGTGAGGTGGCTACTTTTAACTATAATCTCTTAATTTTCTTGGAAGAATTATGTTTGGGATCATTACCTAGTCTCAAACTACTACTAACTGAATCATATGCAATGATAATGACGGTATCAACATATAAAGCAATATTTAAAAGTCTTTTGTTTTGCCTTGTCTTAACGTTAAGGGTTAAATGAGGCTGCCCAATATCCACGGAGCTCTTCTGGATGAGGGACCCTCACACCTCCTCACCCTCCCCCTTCCCTCAGAGGGGGCTTTACAGTTTAGCCCAAGCAGTTTGATAACCTCTGGTTCAGTGCAAAGTACAGAGGTTTTGGAATCAAAACAGAACTGGTCCTGTCCTATCTGTGAGTCTTAGATGAGTTACTTAATCTCTTCTTGAGCCTCAGTGTCTTCACCTACACAGTAGGAATAATATTTCTATAGAGTTATTAATGGAGATTATATAACTCACATAATGAATGCACTGAACAGTGTCAGGCAATCAATAGCAGGTACTCAATAAGCATTGATTCCCTTCTCCCTCCTTCCTTTAAGAGTTCAACTTTCTCTCCAGAGAAAGCATAAAACAAGGATTTGGTAGGGCAGAAAGTAAAATCAGTTCAACGCATTAAAAATGTTAAAAAGTTAAGTGAATTAACTACAAAATGTTCAATTCCCAGGTGAATGACTCATTGAGGCTTATCAAATCCCTGAAATAACAGGAATCCTCTTAGTGCCAGGTATCAGTAGGGAAAAAAATTCAAATGCTTATAAAAGGGCCCCTTAGTTGGATGACTCTCAATTAAGAAATCTGAAATTCCCATCAGTGATAACAGCCCAGGTACCCTTGCTACAAGGTATAAATGGGTGTGTTCCTTTTTTATAATGCTGAAAGGGTAATTGTTTTCAACAGGCTGAATTAATTAATAAGATTTTTATGAATCAAAGATCAACAGCCAGTCTGTATTCTGTGTTGTCCCTGGTCACTGAAAAGGTAAAGAAAGCCTGGATACTGTTTCAGGGGTATGTTAAAGTAACTTCGTAAGTCAGTTTTCAGATGTACCAAGTTTCCCCTTCAGGGTTCTGAATGGTCATATCCCCTGCAGCAGAGGTTAAGTGATGCCTATACAGCCTCAGTACTCAAAGTGCGGCCCCAGGACCGGCACGGGCATCACCTGAGGGCTTGTTAGAAATGCAGATCCCAGGCCCCACCCAGACCTACTGAGTCAGAATCTGTAGTTTAAGGAGATCCCCAAAGGATTTATAGGCACATTAAAGTCTGAGAAGCACTGCTCTACAGTGAGTGCTCCAAGCAGAGAAATCAATGAAACCGAGGTACAAATGTACTGTTCCCGTTCAGTAGCCTCACGCTGCAGCAGTGCTCTCATCACACCACCAGCTGTGCTGGGAAACCTGCCCACCCACCGCCCGCTAATGCAGGCCTCACTGCAGTCGTCTGAGACTATTAAGCTGCTCCTTTCACCGTGACCGCGACCCCTGAAAAGCATGCAGAAGTCCCAGTCCTGAGAGCAGGAGTGTGAGAGCCAGCACATCTCCTACAGACCCACAGACAGTGCAAGCCTGGAAAGCAACAAGCTCGTCTCAGCAATGAGCAAAGCCCCTAACAGCTTGGGAGGACGGGTTTGTAAGTAGGCCGGATTAAGCGAGATCTTTCCTTCCAATCTATACTTACTAAGCCTGTTTTACAGTAGCGGAAAGGAGAGAAAGGAGCTAACGGGTAAGAACGCCAAGACTGTTGTCTAGTGAAAGAGGAAGGGCTTTGGGGTCAGATGGGCCCAGGTGGAAACTCCAGCTCCATTCCCACTCAGTGGGGGCCATAAGCTTGTTTCTCAAACCCCTGAGCTTCAGTTTCCTTATCTAGAAAACAGAAATGATCCCCTCTATGTCAGAGTTATGCACTGGGTCACTCGTCAGCAACTCATAATTACTAAGTGCTAACCATATGCTAGGGGCAAAGGATACAGATTGAACTGACAGCTCAGAGTGCCCTGGGTGGTCAGTCAAGTAAATAGGCAGCTTCCATATTAGGTGGCAAGAACTGTGGCAGGAAGCTTGAGATGCTATAGTCTCCCCTGTAAGGAGCACCTGACACACACCTGGGGGTCAGGCCGGGAGACCTGAAAAGCAGCTAATTTGAGGACTGACCCCGGAAGAGGAATTATTTAAGGGACGTACACTGTTTTTTAGATATAATGCTATTGCACAGTTACTGAAGTATAGTGTAAACATAACTTCTATATGCACTGGGAAACCAAAGTAATTCACGTAACTTGCTTTACTGTAATAGTCACTTTAGTGTAGTGGTCTAGAACCAAACCCACAACATCTCCAAGGTATGCCTATGAGAGACAGGACTACGATACGTGATTCTAGGAACCCAAGTAATTCCTTTATTACCATTTTCCAGTTTTCAGGTCTCATGTTTCAAATTTCCTAACACTTATTTCCTACATTTGACTACTTTATAAACCATACTGAGACGATAATGGAATTTAAAAGCCACTTAAGTACAAAATTTCATTAGGGAGTGACTAAAGAGCAACTGACAAAAGAACAATCCTGTTTAGGAGTCTATCAAAGGAAAGGTGGAGGAATTTTCAAATTCTACAATAACGTGTCATCTATTATGTAATAAAACACCATTTACCACTAAAGTATTTTTTCTTCTTTATCCTTTTCTACGAAGAGACTGCCACATTGGCAGTGGAATCCGTAACACCTGGTTTTCTTGTAAAATTCTCTATTTTGAGAATGTCCCATAATCTAAAGGAAAATAACATATCCAGGTGGAACTCATTATTTACATGTAATTTATTTTATTTCATTTCAGCCTTGGGATAAAACATTTTGTTGGCCATCTACTTACATGGGTCTTATGATTTGTAAACGACCCGTTAGACTATTTTTAGATGCTATCACACATATTATGATTTGCCATTAGCATGGATTCTTTTTTCATTTATGTCATAATAAAGTCATCACAGATTAAGTCTCACTCACCTGAGCATCTTGTTCAACCTGTGCTTCATCAATTCCAGCATCAGGGTCTCTATTAGCCTAGAAGAGATAATATGTTATGTTATTGCATTACATGAGTATTTTTGTTCTAAAGAAAAAACAGTTCCACCTAATGGTTATGCACATAAAGCTTTTTCTCTTAGGAATTATAAGCATTAATTAAGATCTTATCAATCCTACAATATTTTTACATTATCACACAAACACTGTCCAAAACCAACCTGACCCTCTTGATTTTAAAATCTATGAATAAAAGAGGACAGTGATATCCAAAATAAAAAAACAAAAAACTATGAGTTAGCTATTACGAGTTCAGGTCAGATATTCTGAAACACAAACACACACTGGCACCTCACAGCCAGAATCAAGCAAGTACCAGAAATAAATAAAAGAATTTTAAGTGACTTGACTTAACTAGATTCAGACCAGTCCGGCTTCAGGGTTTTTAAACCACAAAGAGCCTCCACCCAATACCTGAAGGAGGACCACCAACATCCTCTGGTAGTACCCTGAAGTGTCCCCCACCACATCATCTTCCAGGCTCGAGCCATATTCTGCAACAGAATAATTTCACACTTATTTACAGCTTCTTTCAACTAGAAAAGGATATCTTGCCCCATTAATCAAATGGAAGAGATATAAAGGAAGAAATATTTGATTAGCATAATAGTTCATGCTTCTCTGAAGACTGAAGGCAAATGTTTTAAGTGGTGAGTGGCTGGAAGAAAAGAAATTAAAGTCTCCCAAAAGCACACAGTTCAAACCTAAATCATGACTCGGCCATTTAGAAATGCTCTCAACCAACGCAGTTATTAATCTGTTATTAATCAGATACATGATGGTACTGGAAAGTCTCTAAAATACAATCAATCTTAATTTTAAACTTTGTTTCACTTTCTTTCAAACGTTTTACATGATTCATCTCGAAAGGTCTTCCACTCTCAAATATTCTGAGTTTTTTTTTCCTTTGGGGCATGGCCATCCCTTCTCCTAATAAGATATTTTTCCTCTGCAACAAGTAAAGTTAACTCTGAGAGACAGCAGTGATATTTTAAAATATGCCCTTCTCCCCTCCATTCCCAGCTATTCGACAGACATAAAGCCACAGCAAAGGGGAAAACCAGGATCTACAAGAGTCTACAGGCACTTTTCACCGTCTCACAACCAGCTGCCATTGAAGGAAAGGAGGTATTACTCTAAGGCATTTAAACATTTCATCATTATTTGAAAGGAGACAAAGTTTAAAAGTTTGACACTTCTAAAGATACAAAAGAGATACATATCTATTTCAATCAGTTGCTCAAATACAAAACCCTGAAGGAATTTTTTATTCCTTCCTCTACTCCAACACCTATATATAATCAACCATCAAATCCATTTATATTTCTCCTCTGATTCGCCTCATACCTCCCACCAGCCTAGGCTGAGCCATAACTGCCCAGCTTACCTCTCCCAACACAGCTACCTCATCAGCCTCCTAATTCAAACCTTCTTCCCGACCTCAATTGTCCCTTTAATACTCTACTATCCATTCAGGAGCTTACAATGCTTTTGAACCAAGTCCAAACTACTAATCCAGTCATACAAAACCATCTGTAACAGAGCCTAACTGCACTTATTCAGTTTATCTCCACAATGGACATGCACATTCCCTCCACTACAGTCACATTCTCTTTGTTCCCTCAGTATACTTTTGTCAAACTGGTCTCCATGCCATGGCAGACAGTGGGTGGACCTTGACCAAAAATGCCTTCTTCACCCACTCGAAACCTACCTAGTCTTGAAACCCTGGCTCATCTGACTGCACTGTGAAGAAGCCTCTCCTTACATCCAAAGCCAAAATGACCTCTTCTCTGAATGAATTCTTTCATTAAACATGTTCGATGTTTGAATTTTACTATCCTGTAACTCTTGCAGCTTTTTCTAAGTCATGTCATCCCTAAATAGACTGCAAACTCCTTGAGGACAGGAGCTTTGTCAAGTGCATCTTCTGCATCATTCATGACAGCCAGTACGCTGCAGGACACATAGCAAGTGTACAATAGCACGGCTGACTGGGTGGACCACACACAGTTACTATACCTCTTGTGGCACGCCATCTGTCACCCGGCAGCACAAAGCCTCATTCATCAATGTCAACAACCCCAGAAGGAGATATGTGAATATTGTATCAGGTAAAGACTCAAGCGTGATCACCTGCAGCTGAGATACATGTAGCACCTCTGCCTTAGTGGTTGGGTCCTATCCAACTACAAAAAGAGGAGCAGGAAAGAAAGATTCCAGCGCTTCAAAAGGTAATTGTTGGGCTCCCCTGGTGGCGCAGTGGCTGAGAGTCCGCCTGCTGATGCGAGGGACACGGGTTCGTGCCCCGGTCCAGAAAGATCCCACATGCCATGGAGCAGGCTGGGCCTGTGAGCCATGGCCGCTGGGCCTGCGTGTCCGGAGCCTGTGCTCCGCAACGGGAGAGGCCACAACAGTGAGAGGCCCGGGTACCGCAAAAAAAAAAAAAAAAAAAAAAAAGGTAATTGTTTAGTGGCCATAAATTTCACACCATTCTAACTTGCTGGGTTACACGGTCATTTCTAAGATTAACCAACTAATGCCAAGATAGGGACCCATTTTCCTAGCTGCAGGCACTAGGCTTGGAGGTCTGTTGACTGAGCTGACAATCTGGACAGTCTGATCCTCCTAAGTCACGCAGAGAGCAGTCTTTTACAGAAAATCTGATGAGAAAAGAATTCCCTACTTTTACTTTTTATTACATTTTCTTGGTTCCATTAACAGGATATGCTTCAGACTGAAATATAGGTTTTTTTTCACACAAAGAAATTTTAAAAATCCAAAAGAAAAGACACCAAAAAGAAGGTCAAAATGCAGAGTAGTCAAGCACTCCCCTTAGCTAGAATGTCATACATTTACTCAGACATTATTGACTCTGATTTGGACAAGGTTTCTTTTCCTTTTTAGTAATTCGTAACTTCTACCAACATAAAACTGAAATTTTTAAGGAAGAAAAACCACTTACATTTTAAACTTAATGTGAAAGAGACAACCTGTATATCCTAACACTGACTGTAAATCCTATATGAAAATAAGTCCTATCCTCAACAGAAGTTTCTTACAAATACTAAAGTAGTTATAGGTATAGAAAAAGGCAGTCTCTTCCCTACTGAAAGAGAAACTAGCTTGAATTGTTGCTTATTTGTTTACTCATTCCTTCACTCATCCAGAAATCACGTATGGCCTGCCCTCCTATAACTCCAAAGAACTCCATTCACTTTAGAGAAATGACAAAGTGACAGCGGAAGTGAAGGGAGATGTAATTCAAAACAGTTACCTTCTTCATAAACCTGCTTTATGGCTCTCAGTTCTTCAGGTGTCCTTGAAGCAATAATTTCTGTCAGGACTTTTTCATTTGTCCCAGCTCCCTGTTTGGAGATTTATTTTTAATAGAAAAAAACATGTTAATAAGATTAAAAAGAAAGTGATTTTCCTGGAACAGATGTTACCCCAACTGCATAAATATGTATATATTATCCAACATAACGTTCACTTTCTATATGAGTTCTATTAGTTATAGAAATACGAAATTTCAAATTAGTTTTCTTTCCAAAGACAATTTTATCCTTTTTTGCCTAATGAAAAAAATGTTTATTGTATGAATGTGTCTACATATATGACATATAACAGATTACATAAATTTGTAATTTTATCAGTTTAATTCTAAATAGTTTTAAAGGGAAACATTTTAATGAAACAGGAAATAATAAAAAGGCTGAAAGAGTAAAAATGAAAACTTCACATAAATTTACATGGAAGAACACTGACACTTAAACAATATGTACCTCAAAACATAAACAACCCTGCCCTCAAATTAAGTTCTCTATGGATCACAGGGAAATTCTGCAACACAGGTAAAAATAAATATAGCATGGCTTGGTTATTAGGAATCAGTTATTGGATCAGCATAAAGGAATTGGGACTTGCTTTCTGGATTTTTAAAGAATAATTGTAGTTGGTTTTCCTTTTTCTCATTATAAGTCATATCTACACTACTAAATTAGAAGGTACAAGCAATGACATAGCTGAACTTAATTTTAAAAGATAGCATATTTAAGCCTTAATTTCCTTATATTTCTGTTGCTTTACCAAAAAATCAAACACTGAAAGAACTAGGTTTATGCTCGGGCAGAATTTTAGCTACTGCTAATATTTCAGAAGGCTGCAAAAATGCCCGTTTCCAATAACTTAAGATTTTATTTATTCCAAAGAATCATTGTAGGAAAATGAAGAAGCACAGAAAGGTTCCTAACTTGATAAACCCTCTCCTCCCTCCACCTGAGCTACATCATCTCCTTGTTGTTAATTTCAGTTTGTCCATTCAAAACCTAACTACTAGTGACTGAGTTATTCCCTGTCCCATAAGTCTAAACAAATGATTCAATGTAATCACATTTATACAACATTGCAAACACCAGGCAAGGGAATATACATTTAGTTACTTGCTACAATGAAATTATATCAAGTTTACCAGCTGCTTCATTTCAGTATTTAGAAGTACAGGAAAGAAGGAAAGGGTATTAGAAAATCTTTCTTATCTCAAAATTCTCTCCAAAGCTTCATCTTCTATGCTAAAACGATTAACAATATTATTGTTCCCTAATCAGGCAACTTTCTAAACTAAAAGATAAAATACCTAATCTGTAACATTTTAAAAACATATCTCAGGGCTTCCCTGGTGGCGCAGTGGTTGAGGGTCCACCTGCCGATGCAGGGGACTCGGGTTCGTGCCCCGGTCCAGGAAGATCCCACATGCCACAGAGCGGCTGGGCCCGTGAGCCATGGCCGCTGAGCCTGCGCGTCCGGAGCCTGTGCTCCGCAACGGGAGAGGCCACAACAGTGAGAGGCCCGCGTACCGCCAAAAAAAAACAAACAAAAAAAAAACACAAACAAAAAAACCATATCTCAAAATTAGAAAACAAGCATGAAAATAAAGTACAAAAGGCTGTAAAATACACTAAAATTTTAAAGACCCACTACTACTGAGTTAACTATACAAAAAGACTAAATGACACACTTGTCATTTTCTCTTTCCTTTTCTTATTGCCTCCTACGCAGTTTTGTCCTTCAAGAAACCCTCAGTGAAATAATTCAATTTGTTTTAATATAAAAATACCATAACCTGCTGTATAAAAAAAATTAAATAAAATTAAAAAAAAGAAATAGCTGTTAGAACAGCTAATTGTCATGTATAATGGCTGTAATAGACTGATGTGATGATTTATATGTTCCAAAATATAAATAAATAAAATAAATAAAATAAATAAATAAAAATAAAAATACCATAAAGTAATTACCAACACAAAATAATATTATACACATGACAGGAATATTCCTCGCACTCATCCTTTCACCTTAAGAGCATGCTTCAGTTCATAGGCATCGTAAAGCCGAGAGGGTTTCATCAGAGCCACAATTAATTTTTCAAATTTTCCAGTCAGTTCTGATTTCAGGTCATCCAGAAGGTCCTAACTCACAGAAAATATAAATTGGTTAACCATGCAGAAATTTTAAGGAGGTTCTTCTTAAATATGAACAATAGCCCTTTGCTCTAATGAATTCTTTCCATTGCTATCTCCAAGTAGAAGACACATGAGCTAAACAACACCCTGTGGCTTTTAATAATGTACTTTTGACATCTGACCTTAACCTAAAGCAAAGCCCCTCATGTGTCAAGGTACTTGTTTTTAAGATGTTTTTCTTAATCTCAGAGATTTTAAAAAATGAATGCTTTTTATAAAAACTATTTATTTTAAAATATTTTAAAATAAGCCTAAAATATTTTAAAAATACTCTTCTGAGAAACATGTCTATCTCAAAAAAATAATTTCTCCAAAATATCATAATGCATTTTTACAAAGGACAAAATTTGGCCTATCATACCTGAACAAAACAATGTTTTCTTTTCTCTCCATATCTAGTGATATTCTAATACATACATAATAGACTATGTTCATTACTATGCCCCTGACTACTGCAGGACAGCTGCTATTTTGGGGAACTTGCATAATTATAAAGAGAAAAGCAGTATTTCTCATCCATTTCAGTTTCAGCACACAGGCAACTAGAATTTGTGTTTAAAATACATGCTTTTTTTTTTTCTTTGCATTTGTTTCTCGAAATAATGAACACAAATTTTCAGAATAAAGCTACATTTAAGTTTTTCATGTCTGTACTAATTCATTTAGCGACAAATTTAATTTTTACTTTGAATTGTTAATCAAATAAGAACATTTAAATCAATGAATTAAAAACTCATTTATTAAAGTATCACTCCAAAAGGAACCAAGTGTGACTGTGTCAGAGCAAAACATATTTCAATACAGGTTTACACCTGGAAACTAATACAACAATCCTGAGTGGGAAATACAGAAGGAAAGAAGGGCAGTTATCCCCATTGGGATCTTTCGGCACCTATACAGTGTCAAGTGAGGAAAAACAGTCATATGAGGATAAGTTGAGTGAGCGTTTTAACCAACAGCTGATAACTAAGAAACAAACTAGAAAAGAAAAAAGGAGGAATAGGAAAGTCAGAATCATAAGATTCATGATATTTACAAAAGAATATTAGTAGATTTCAAACTAGTCTTAAAAGAGAAAGCTGCTCTCACATGCCACCTTGGGATGAAGTACAGTCTTACCCTGCCAAACAGAGTTTTAAAAGCCATAGCGATCTCCTGGCGCTGAGCATTACTGCGGGATGTCAGCAGAGTCAGGATGCTCTCCTCATCGGTGCCTGCAATTACGTTCCAACCATTACATCCCGGCTCCCACAGGCCCACTCTCTCGATAACCTTTGTAACCAGCTCCCTAGTCACTTTAATTCCTTGCCTCATAAAATATATTTTATTAAGTAATTTATTAAACTATAAAATTTACAATATCCAAATGTTATTGTTTCCAACAATACGTACTACCCCTACACATTGTGAAGGAGACGCAAAAATTCTCCTGACTTTTTAAAAACTGAGTGCACCTAGCTTTTCTTGCAACAAGTAATTACTCAAATAACAGCTCTTCACAAGGCATGATGTGTTGCGTGTTCCACGGGGTTGAGAAAGGAGAAAAGATATAGACGCTGGTTTCAAGTTATGAACAATTTAGGGTAAAAAATACAAATATTTTTTTTGTGAGGTAAGGCAGAATGTGACAAGGGCCTCAGGAGAGGTCCAGGTGTTAAATGGGGTTCAGAGGAGGTTCTCGTAGCTGAAAGGCAGCGGAAGACAGTTTTGGGGAAAGCTTCATGGAGAAGGTGACACCCACCCAAAACAGTCTTGAAGGATGAAAAGATTTTGACAGGCAGTGATGTAAGGAAGAAAGACAGGCTTTTAGAATCCAGGAAAAGCTCAACAGTAGGAAAATACAGAGCTTTCCTGAGTAGCAGATCACCTGGCATGGATGGATCAGCGGACACATCAGGCAGTAATGTGCGCTGAGACCGACAAGGTGGGCTGGAATACCAGGGAAGGCCTTACAAGGCCAGAAAGCCTGCACCTGATCCTGCTACAACAGGAAATCTCACAAGATGTTCAGAATGGAGAGTGATGGGGTCAGAGCCAAGTTTGAGGAAGATGAATCCCTTCACGTGGACACTGGTACAGAAGGAGCCTGAGGACAGGAGGATTAATTATATGTGGAAGTCCTCAAGAAGAGAGGTTTTTAAACTGCAAAAAAGGAAAGCTGAGAAAGTGAAGACAGTGGGATGTAAGAAACTTAGAGAACTGGATATCTGATTAGACACTGAGAGCAAAAGGCTGCACAGCTGATCACCCTCAGGAATGTCTGTTTACTCAGTCAGCTACCATATGGGTAAAGCTGAAAAGCTAAAAAAACAAAGAGGCTGAATTTAACTGCTGTTTGGTTCTAGAGGCTAAATACTACGGGTGGTCAGTCATTTTTTTTGTTCCTTTAATGTTTCTCTCTATATATGTTCAGCTCAAAATATTCTAAAGTTAATCTTACTGTAAAACAATGACTTTTTTGTTCAGAAAAACAAATGTCACATTTTTTTTTAGAACAAAAAGAAGGCTGAATTTACCCAGGCCTTTCATGGCCTTCCGAAGAGTTTCTGCATCGGCCCGCTCATCAAATCCAGGGAAGTCAGTCACAGTGCCTCTGAGCGCCTGACACAGGAAAAACAGCAATATTATTCACAGCATGACTAATACAATAAACATAAACAGTAAGCTGCTTGCTCTGCTTCATGTTCAGACTTTACATAAACTTATCATTTGATAAGATATATCAATATAACCCCATTTGAAATGGGAAACAGACCATTACAATGTGGATTAGCAGTGCACCAATTCAGTGCACGAGCTCTCCTGGCCTACCTGCGATACCATTAGCAGGAAGGCTGGCTTCCAAGGCCCTCTTCCTTCAGGCATCGCCCCCCAGTGATCAAGCTCCACCAGCACCTCCTGGTTCAAGGAGGGCACTTCTTTGCAGGCTTCATTCCCGTTAAGCCTCTCGCCACTTTGATCTGGGAGCATGCTGAGCCTGCATTAAAACTTGAGGCCTTCTGTGGCACATATATACAATGGAACATTACTCAGCCATAAAAAGAAACAAAACTGAGTTATCTGTAGTGAGGTGGATGGACCTAGAGTCTGTCATACAGAGTGAAGTAAGTCAGAAAGAGAAAAACAAATACTGTATGCTAACACATATATATGGAATCTAAAAAAAAAAAAAAAAAGAAGTGGTCATGAAGAACCAAGGGGCAAGACGGGAATAAAGTCGCAGACCTACTAGAGAATGGACTTCAGGATACAGAGAGGGGGAAGGGTAAGCTGGGACGAAGTGAGAGAGTGGCATGGACATATATACACTACCAAAAGTAAAAATGCTATCTAGTGGGAAGCAACCGCATAGCACAGGGAGATCAGCTCGGTGCTTTGTGACCACCTAGAGGGGTGGGATAGGGAGGGTGGGAGGGAGGGAGACGCAAGAGGGAGGAGATATGGGGATATATGTATATGTATAGCTGACTCACTTTGTTATAAAACAGAAACTAACACACCATTGTAAAGCAATTATACTCCAATAAAGATGTTAAAAAAAAAAAAAAAACAAACTTGAGGCCTTACCCTAGGCACTGAACTCTAAGCAATGCTCTTAATAAATCTAGTCCTGTTTCCTTATACTTATTTAGGGATTTTAAGATAACCTGGCAAAACCTGAAAAGATTTTCAGTAGTTCATGTGCCAGAAAAATACAAATTTCTGAATTTAGAACTTTTAAAGATATATTAGAAGACACTGTTTGTAAGAGTTCCTACTTTATGTTATCATATATAGTACTTTTTTTTAGATGTTCAAATCTCTTTTTTTTGATATATCCCATATTTTATATAGTACTTTTAATCATCCAAATATTTTAATACCTCCCAAAACTGTTTGTAATATCAATAGATCTTTAGAATCAGAAAGCTTTATTAATACTGAGCCATAAATTTTTATCTTATGATAAAGGGAGGCTCCCAGGATTTATTTTTACCAATAAATGTTCCTGAAGTACCTCACAACTCCTGTCAAGGTTCCATCCAAAACTGAGAAATAAACAGCTATAAGGGTTGGGGACTGAGAAGACTTGTCTGGTTTACGATCACTTCTGTTTTACTATGAATGCATGGAAGCACAATCACCTACAAGGAAAAAAATTTCTCTTCCACCTTAACATCCAACTGCTGCATTTGCCTACAGTACCTTAACACCAATCACATTAAAAAAAAAAAAAAAAAAAAGACAACAGAGAGACATATCCATGGGGAAGAACTTGCATGGGACAATGCACCAGAGGTCAGCTCTGAGACCTCTCTTCAGTGGCACTGCATTCTGTCTCCTGAAAAAGTAGCACTCAGGGCTCCAGAAGACAGACTCTCTCCTTGACCAAACTTCAGACAGGCTCCTCAGAGCACACTTTTTGACTAGGACTGGTCTCTAGCCTGCCAAGCCCAGTTGTAGCACGAATCCTGCTGAAGTCAGTTTACAGAGAATCCTGCAAACCTTAATATCTGTTCAAGTTCCTCATCCTCCATCTTTGACGTATAAATCCATGGGCTGCCTTAAGCAAGAATCCTATTAGGCCAGTTCAGCAAGAATCCCTCTACCCTTAATGTCTCCTCTTAGTAACTTTCCATCCACTGACCCCCTTCATCCTGCTCACTGGTTGTAAGTTCCCAGCTGCCTTTGCTATACTTGGACTTGAACCCAATCTCTTCTCTTCCATTGCAATACGCATGACCTTTACTGCAGTAGTTTTGAAAGTCTTCTTTACCATTTAACAAGTACGAGAATAATTTTTTCTTTAACAATAGTCTCCTCTTGTTCAAGGAAAGAAGAAAGACTCTTCTTTCCTCTGAACAGAGTCAGCCTTGAGAGAACCTACAGGAAAACCTTATTGTAATTATGTGTCCAAAAGCATACAATCCAAGAGAAGAGGTGTTTTTTCCCAGTTTCATCTCCCAGCCCCAGAGTGTTGACTGGTAGCAGCTTTCATCCCCCCAAGCCACCCCCCCCCACACCCACAGCCAAACAAAAGACTGTGGCCAAGTAGGAAAAGGAGGGGCAGGGAAGCCTCACTTATCTCATGGGGAGGTCACGAAACTAAGCCAGAGCTCTTCATTCTACTAAGTGGGAAAATGCGATACTGTGATTTATAATAAGAGACATATATATTTGGTCTTTGTCCCCATTTCCTGCACAGATCTCCTAAAACCCTTGGAATTCCCGGATGATAAGAGTGATAAATTTCATAATGATAAGAGCTTGATATTCGTAGCAAACCCCCTTCAATCACACCTGACTTTGTTAATGAGGTGACTTTTGGGAAGCATCTAAGGATGGGGGTTTCGGGGCTGCTTGCCCGGGGAAGCAACCATGCGATTAGAGGGTTGGAACTTTCAGTCCCACACCCACAACCCCACCTCAGGGAAGAGAGAGGGGCTGGAGATCGAGTTCTATCACCAATGGCCAATGATTTAGTCAATCATGCCTAAGTAATGAAGCCTCCATAAAATCCAAAAGGACACGGTTTGGAGAGCTTCCAGGCTGGTGAACACATGGAGTTGTAGGGACAGTGGCTCACTCGGAGTGGGCCCTGAAGCTCCCTGCCCCTTCCCACACACCTTGCCCTACGCATCTCTTCCATCTGGCTAATCCTGAGTTGTGTCCTTTTATAATAAACCAGTGATCTAGTAAGTAAAATGTTTCTCTGAGATCTGTGAGCCAATGATGGGGTCATTGGAAACTCCGATCTATAGCCAGTCAGTCAGAATCAGATGTGACCATCTGGCCTTGCAACTGGTGTCTGAAATGGGGGTGGGAGTATGAAGAGGGGTGGTCTTGCAGAACTGAGCCCTCAACCTGTGGGAGCTGATGCTATCTCCAGCAGACAATGGCAGAACTGAGTTGAATAGCAAGACACCCATCTGGTACAGGAGAACTGCCTGTTGGTGTGTGGAAACTACACCCCACATTAGAAGTGGGTTCAGAACCCTTTGAGAAATCCACCCAAAGCCAGGCTAGTCTCCATTTCCACCCTATCTAAAAAGCACAGATGCAATAAGGGCCAATAAACTCCCTGCCATTTGTTCTATAGCTTGACCATATGAAAGTGAACGGTTGAATACCGGCAGCTTCAAATGGTTCAACACCATTAAAAGGAGCCATAGGTTGGGAGAGAAACTGGTAAGATTTGAGGAGACAGCCCTTCAAAATTGGTATGGGTTAGGAAAGTGATTTCTCTCAAGGCAAACTGCAGTTCCTCTCTGTTTAGTAAGACCACTTCAAATCGATGAGGAAGACACCATCAATATCATCATAAACATGAACAAATACCATGGGTTCTCTCACTGTGAGAACTTGAATGACTTAGCTCACCTGTCTGCTTATCTATTCACTCAACAGCCATTTTCTGCATGCCTTCCACTGCCAAGTATTGTACTAATCAGTAGGAAAAAGTTAAGATCTCTTAAGTCAAGAGAAAATGATAGGCATGTAAGTAATCAAGCGCAGTAGAGTATATACACACAGAGGTTTCCTCAGGGTAATGTGAGCACATAAAGGAGGGACTGAGACAGGAGGAGTGGAAAGAAAAGAAATCAGAAAAACTTCCCCAAAACGTCTTGAAAGGTGCCTGTAATTTTGCCAGGCTGGCTCAGCAAAGCAGAAAAGGGCAGGCAGCTATTTCAGTACGTATTAAAAGCATGGAAGAAGGAAACAATGTGGTGCTTTGGACAAAGGGTTAAGTATTTCAACAGACCGGAACAAGCAGTAAGATTGGATCGAAAAACAAGGGAAAGGTCACAGTGGGGAGCCAGGACGGCTGGAAGCCAGGCTGAGAAGAGCAGCCTTCACCCCGCTGGCAAAGGAAGCCCTTGGAGGACGTTTAAGCAAAGCAGACAAGGAACAAGGTCGACTCTGTACAGTAACATCACTAGGGCAGCAGTGGAGACAAAAGGACAGAACTGTGCACGTGTGGAGACAGAAAGACTGTTTTAGAAACTACTAAACATAAGAAGGATAAAAAGGACCTAATCTAAGTCAGGAGCAGTGGAAATGGAAAGGAAAAGGCAGACAGGAACAGGGCCAAGGCAGAAGGAGACCACTGAGGATGATTCATTTTCTGGATAAGGAACAGGGTGGCTGGTTTTGCACTTCTCCACATACTGAAAGAGAAGCAGGCTTGTCAGTTACTGGGGCACATAAGTGGTAACTAGAGCTGTGGGAGGAGGCTTCACGAAAGGCAATATTAATGGAATGGAAAGAAGAGCTGGAGGAGGGAAGGTCACCTACAATCGGAATGGCAGCTAATATCAGCTATGGGCGGCAATGAGCTCAGAGCTTCACATGGACCATCTCGGTGAAACCCCATTTTCCAGATAAAGAAACACACGGGCTTAGAAAGGTTTGGCGAATCACCTGGGTGACCAGCAAGCAAGCAAGGAGCAGAGCTGGCACTTGAACACAGGCCATGGGACTGTGGGCTCTTAACTGTGGGCTCTACACAGCCCCCCAAAGGCAAAAAGAAAATCCAAAGAAGGTGATGGAATGGAAGACAAAGGAGAAAAATGTTCCAAGGAAAGGAAGAACAGGCAGTGCCCGAACCATAGGGCAATCAAGCGGGAAGATGGAAAAGGGTCCACTGGATTTGGCAACTAGGAGGTCTTTGGTGGCGGTAAAAGTCTGATTGGAGGACACTAAAGAGTGAGAGGCAGAGCATCTCTGTGAACTCCCATTTTACAAACAGGCTTTTTTTTTTTAATACGTAAAAAAAAACACATACTTTAAAAATACTTTTTCCAGCTTATAGGCTCTGAAGAAGTTTCTAGTAGATAGAAAAACAGTGAAAAGGTTAAGAACAGAGGAGACAGGAGGAATTTGCCTTAAAGAGAAGAGACATCTGACCCCTGAGCCTGAAGGAAATGAGGTGAACAATGGAAAGAAGAGAAGTATCCTTGAGTCTCAGTTACTGTGAAGAAGACATAACTGCTGGTTGTGTATTTGAGAGCTTTCTAAAGATTGGGAAACATTCTTGCTACATTTCCATTTGATCAGTCATTGTGAAAGCTGGCAAAGCCATGTAGCGGTAGTAAGGGAGCAGATGTGAACCACAGGACATGACTCACACAGAAAGAACCCTTGTTTGGACATCCTGTCCAAGCTCCATCCCCACCCACACAAAACCATCTACACTGGGCAAATGGGACTCTACATGACTCACAGAGAGGGCTTCCCCTGCATCCCATCTTTGCCACCGGCCTCAAGGTGTTCAACAAGTACACCTTCCTCAGGTGAATTCTAACCGTAAGAAGCTACTGTTCCCTTCACCCATCCTCAGTTCACCCTCATTTACCTCAATCCTCTGCCACCAGAGCCGTACCAAGGGAATTATTATATATGCTCAGACAGTACGTGGCCAAAACATATAATTCGGTCTGTTAACTCTCAACTTCAAAATTATCCATTCTTTTAGCTCTATAATTTTGTTGGCTTTTTTCACTTGTTTGCTTTAAATGAAAAAGTTCTTTGCCTGCAAAGACTAGTTATGCCAAAATAAAACAAATAAAATTAAACCAAAACACAAGTGAAGAGCTGCTTTTCTAGACACAGAATTTAAATGCACAGGAAAATAATACAGAAATAACACTTCAAATTTAAAGATGAGAAAACATTACCTGGTCTGGAACATTTTAAGAGGAGAACTAAACCCTCTTTAAATTTGTCATCCAGTTCAATAAAATCAACACCTAAACAGCTACCCACCATTCCACATACTACTAACTAAGAGCCAGAAATCATTAAGCAAAACACTACAGCTGAGCAGCTGTACAATGGTTTTTTTTTTTTAATATTAACATGTAAAGCGTTTATTATTGTTATTTTTTTTACATCTTTATTGGAGTATAATTGCTTCACAATGGTGTGTTAGTCTCTGCTTTATAACAAAGTGAATCAGTTATACATATACATATGTTCCCAGATCTCTTCCCTCTTGTGCCTCCCTCCCTCCCACCCTCCCTATCCCACCCCTGTAGGTGGTCACAAAGCACCGAGCTGATCTCCCTGTGCTATGCGGCTGCTTCCCACTAGCTATCTATTTTATGTTTGGTAGTGTATATATATGTCCATGCCACTCTCTCACTTTTTCCCAGCTTACCCTTCCCCCTCACCATATCCTCAAGTCCATTCTCTAGTAGGTCTGTGTCTTTATTCCCGTCTTAGCCCTAGGTACTTCACGACATTTTTTTTTTCTTAGATTTCATATATATGTGTTAGCATACGGTATTTGTCTTTCTCTTTCTGACTTACTTCACTCTGTATGACAGACTCGAGGTCCATCCACCTCACTACAAATAACTCAATTTCGTTTCTTTTTATGGCTGAGTAATATTCCATTGTATATATGTGCCACATCTTCTTTATCCATTCATCTGATGATGGACACTTAGGTTGCTTCCAACTCCTGGCTATTGTAAATAGAGCTGCAATGAACATTGTGGTACATGACTCTTTTTGAATTATGGTTTTCTCAGGGTATATCCCCAGTAATGGGATTGCTGGGTCATATGGTAGTTCTATTTGTAATTTTTTAAGGAACCTCCATACTGTTCTCCATAGTGACTGTACCAATTCACATTCCCACCAGCAGTGCAAGAGCGTTCCCTTTTCTCCACACCCTCTCCAGCATTTATTGTTTCTAGATTTTTTGATGATGGCCATTGTACAATGGTTTTTACCTACGGTTCTTCTGAGGCTCAGGTTTCGCAAAAAGCCTTCCCCCCCCTCCCCCAAGAAAGGGCTGGGTGGGGAGGCCAAGGGCAGAGTTCTGCCTTCCTTCTCCAGTCAGAGCACTTCAGGTCTTATCTGACGAACACAATACAGAACAGGCCCATTAATATTTCCTTTGATGATGGGTCCCACTGATCAGCAAAGAAAAAAAAAATTGAAAATCACTGTGCTAGGAAAGAAATGAGATGAGCAAGAAAGGAGGAAAAAGCCAGGGAAACACGATTGTGATTTGAGATGCAAAGTAAATTAAATATCAGAAAAAACTAGAACCTCCAAGAGGACCGAGGGGCACAAACACATACCATGAGGCGTCAGAAATAAGATCTCAAGTCCTAATCATCACTGTTGCTCAATCCCATCAAAAGAGGTGAAAATTATAGTTCAAAGCCTCAAATTCAAACTGGTCTATAACTTTTGCTAACTTTCACATAACTTCCTTTCCCTTTCATCCTCCTTATTTTTGCTTCTTTCCATTTTGTCTAATCATCCAACTACCTTTGACCTCTCAAAGTCAGATGTAAGGGAAAAAAGCATCACTATAAAATAGTTTACATTATGTGCACAGTGGTAGAAAAGTTTTTAGTAACTTAATAAAGGTTTTGTCAACATTATTTAGATTTTTGTCGTGTTTCTTTAATGCTCCTACGGCTACCTCCCTGCTAGTATAAGAATGCCTTCCCTTGGCAAATACTAATAAAGTGGAAAGTTTAACTGTCCGTGAATAATGGTGATAACTTTGAGTCGGTAAAGCGGGCAAATGTATTAACCTCCGAAGAAGGGGCTATTTTACCTAGTTGTTGAATTGGCCATTTTGCACACAGCACGTGAAAAGCTATTTCACTAACCAATTCATTCACATCGATGCTTCAGAAAACAATCAAGTTTACAGATTTCTCATATTAGAGAAGAGTGTGCATCGATTCACAACTTTACTTCCTTTTGCATCTAAACGAGAGACAGAAATCTAATGAACTTGGCTGGTCCTAGACAAAGGGAGGAAATAAGTCAGCTTCAAATCTTTAGTTGTAGGAAGAGATAAATAATACATAATCAAATGGATGACCTATAGAGATGAAAATAGATTTAAAGACCACATACACCCTGCTGTGTACTAGATAGCACCACCTAAATGTTTTATAAAGAACTCAAATTCAACAAATCTACTAACTCTGCTTTTCTCCCACCTCCAACCTGCATTCCTTTCTCAAAGAAAAAAATCAACCACTCCATCAAGGAAGCCGCTCATCTTTACCTTAACCTGGCCCTTCACCAACTCCCACTCACTCATGCATCCAATTTGCCCACTCTCTCCTACAGTCCCCTCCTATCTAAAGTCCCAGCTACTGCCTAGTCTAAGCCCTTAAGATTCACCGGGATTCCAGCAACAGATGCCCAAGTAGTCTTCCAATGTCCCGCTCCCCTCTCCCCTCCTCAACTCCCACACCACCATCCCGCCTCTGCAGCCCCCAGAAGCACAGTATCACATTGGCCCCGGGGCTATCTTTGTTACATACAAATCTGACCATGGCATACCCCAACTAATGACTCTCTGGTAGCTCTCCATTACCTACGAAATGGCTCATATTTCTTTAGCTCCGGCTCCCCTTTCCGAGGCAGGGCTCCATCTCCCCAACTGCCTGCAGTTTCACGCCAGCAAGACCAGACTGCCTGCAGCTCCTGGCCCTGCCAAACTCCTTTACACCCCCAAGCGTGTAGTTTTGCTCCTGTTGCCTCTACATATCATGCCTTTCCTCCTTTGTCCCATATGACTAACATCGGCTAAGTTACCTCAATTTCCTCTTCTGTGAAACTGAACTAGTAATATTTATTTCCAAAACTGTATTATGAGCACTAAATAATGCATAAAAAGGACTTGGCAATGCACCTGTTGTATCAATAAATCAGCTCCATTTCCCTTTTTATTTCCCATGTCTAATAATACCTGACACATAGTAGGAACTCAAAAGCTTCAAACATTCATGAATGTATGCATGAATGACAAAGTAAAGAGAACAGTTAGGAACTGGAGTCCAAAGAAAATGATACCAACCGGAATATGTATTCCTTTCAATTAATCAGTTGCTTACAGATGTACATATTATACAAACCAATAAACTGAAAGATGGGTCCATAAAACACAAAGAAAAGGTCTTAGGAGCACTCATTTGGTAAACAAACAAACAAACAAAATCAACTGATATATTTGTGAAGTTTTAGAATAGTATACAGGTTATACGAATAAAATTTATTTCAGAACTGGACCTCAGACTAACCTGCCGACTGTGTCCGAGGGGCACTAGCTCAAGATAAGAGAATTAAGGTTTACTAAACCCCAATGAATTGCTCAGCGGCTTGCAAAGCAGCCAAGCAGCTTGCGACGTACTTCTCTCTCGGCATCCAAAATGAAGACCATAGTCAAGGAATCAGGAACCGAGAAAGACTAACCCAAAGCAGCACAGGCCATGGGTAAACAGGTAACCTGATCTAAGAACCCCCAAGGGAATCACTACAGAGCGATTTGGCCTGAAAGTGAATGGCATGAAAAGATGCACTCAACCTCCAGTCAACTCCTCTGGAATGAACCTCATCTCAAATTTCCTTATTTATATTCATCCTGCTTGCTCAGGGCCCTTGTAAATTACCATAGTGCAATGATTTCAAGCCAACCAAAAAAATTTCTCTTCAAATTTTGTACAGTTTAAATATGTACCAGGCTGATAGCTATGATGGGTCATGAAGTTTCTAGTCAAAAATTATGCACCCTGCTTTTGCTTCATGACATTCCTGATGCCCTGAATACATTAACTCTTTGTAAACAACACTATAAATTAAACAAAGTTCAGACTGCCCAAAATGTGACTTTTTAAAGTTTCATTATCCTAAAGAAAATTAAAGACATAAAAGCCTTAAATTGAATTAAAATGTATTAAATGGATCATTTGTCTACGAAATATAGCCAACTCTTGATTTTTCCAAACCAAAGAACACAGAACTACACAATGTACTTTCAAATACTTAAATAAATTAGAATATCTATGAAATAATTTGGCTGTAGCTAAATACTTAGATTTAAAAAAAAACAAACCTGTGTAAGCAAGTAAAGCTATAGGAGAGAAATAGGTCAGAAGCCTATTTAAGAAATCCAACCCAAAATACTGTAAGTCAGATTAAAGAAATGACCCTAAAACCTAATGAAAAATTCACACTTACATAAACAGAAGTTGATTGTTGAGAGAAAAAAGATGAAGGGATTCAAAAATATTTACTATATATAGGTAACTCAGGCAATTTTAACAGCTCTTTGGCTATTCCTTAGTAAATATATTCAACTAGCTTGTACCCAAATTTAACATAGTAGATTTTGTTACTGATCCAATAATCATAATAATTTATTACTCATTTAGCCTTTTATGCTAAAATAACATGGATGCTGTGGTTTCAAACCAGATAAATATAAAACCATTCAAATGAATAGTTTCAAACCTATAAAAAAAAGTACTGTCCAGGGACTGTTTACATGCAGCTATATCTGTAATTTATATTCTTGTATGTCATGGAGAAGATAGAGTTAACCAGTGTGCTCTCTTTGAGAAAAACTGGGAAGCCTCAAGTTAGACTATTTCTCTCCAAATAACCGTTAACTGGTTGAACCCCACATATTTCAATACTAACGGATAAGAATTAGGACCAGAAGAAGGGCAGAGCTCAAGTAGTGGTACCCAACAAATGCCTCCAACTCTGAATGTATTTACCTAACATGATAAGTCACTTTTTATGTTGTTCCCAATATTTGCCCAGTATTGCCAGGCAGGTTAAGAATCTGCCTGCCAATGCAGAGGACACAGTTCAATCCCTGGTCCGGGAAGATCCCACATGCCGCAGAGCAACTAAGTCCGTGCGCCACAACTACTGAGCCTGTGCTCTAGAGCCCGCGAGCCACAACTACTGAGCCCACATGCCACAACTACTGAAGCCCGCGTGCCTAGAGCCCACGCACCGCAATGAAGAGTAGCCCCCGCTTGCCACAACTAAAGAAAGTGTGGTGCGCAGCAACGAAGACCCAACGCAGCCAAAAAATAAATTTAAAAAAATTTTTAAAAAGAGCAGCATTGACATAAGTACATTCATTACAATATAATGTATAATTTACTTATAAATATATTAATATAAATATTCTTAGGAGTGTAAAATATACCTAATAATATTTGTTTACATAAAAAAAGAAACTCCAATGTATCTGTCAAAGATCCATCAAATTTGTAATAAGACAGTCGTGCCCGTGATCTACATATGCGATAATTGATTCCTGGATATCTGCAAACTGTTATCTGCAGGGTGGTCCCAATGTTAAGTAAGAAGAGAAAACCACTGGTATGGAAGATGTAGCTCATAAACATGAAGAATCACTGTTGTGGGAGGCTATATTTTCACTTTTCATTAAATAAAAGACATTAATATTTAACAACATATTTTAAATTGCCAGAATGTGCACCTCTAAGACTCAGCCATGATGCCATTACTCTACAGATGGCCAGAGAGTGGAAGCCCATACCGCACGTCAACAAAAGGTACTACCATGGAAATTGTTTGAAACCCAACACTGAATTACTTCAGCTTACACTGGGGTCCAAAGGAAATTTTAGACAGTAAAAGTTCAATTCCATAATGTAGGCATTCTGCACACCATCAAATGTAAGTATAAAGCCAACAAAACTTCACCTTAATATTAAATATTTAACAAAATGTTTTACTTCCATGGTTTCCAAGGATAACTAATAACAAAGCTAGTGTAAAATTCAACACTATCTTTCTTAATATTACTTGTAACTTTTATGATAACTAAAAACTGTGCCTTGGACAGAAAACAGTCCTGGTTATATTGTAATAGAGGTCATGTACAAAATTCTATAATACAAGCCACCATTCTCCCAGGTTTTGTATATATAAGGGCTTTTACGCTATTTTCATCCTTTGAAATTATCAATGTCCACATTTGGGGAAATGTGTTCACTTATGCTATCTTGGGTAGAGTCTACATAATTAAAGGAACTGACTGAAAAACTTCAGAAATCACTGGGTAAATTTACAAAAGAGAAACAGCCAAAAGAGCTAGGATAAAGAGAATTATTCTTTAATGCTTGCGAAATCATCATTTACATCACCACACCAGCATATCAAGATTGGAAAAATAATGCTCAGCAAAGTTAATTCCATATAAAAGTATCCTTTATATGTTGAAGAATCTAAACCGAAGTTTCCACTTGAAGTAATATGAGACTTGGTTTTTTGTAACACTTCTTAAGTGCAAAAAAGGAAGTAAGAATGGAAGTACTGTATAAATTTAATAAAATTACCAACTCCTCTTAATCCTCCCATCTTGTCTTGGAAAGGATCATGAAACCTTATTCAATTTTGATAAGTCAATCTGATTTTTTTTTAAGTGAACTATACATGAAAGAGGGCATTGTTTGAGTTGAACCACTTGTTTAAAAAAAGTTTCTGGACTCTGACAAGCCAGTTAGATCGATGAGATCTTGTAAAATTAGTTTCGGGGTGGAGCTGTCGTAAGCACCGATATTTTATTCACAAAAGATTGTACAACACGGTCAATTTTTAAAGAGTGCTATACAAATTAAATGATTTTCTCTTCCCTACATTTTTGCTAAATGTTAAGAACAGCAAAGAAAGCCGTTATTAGGTAATCAAATTCTGAAACAGTCCCAAGGCAGATTCAATTCATAACCTCGTTCCGCGAGTTCGTTACTTAGGAAAAGCAGCTCTTCGGTTTAATCTTTTTGCGTGGGGGGGAAAAAAATTCTGTGCCAACGACGAAAAGTTCCTTTTAGTTAAATTGGGTTGAGCGACTGGAGAAAGCTCCACTACAACTCTACTGGAAAAAGCCAACGCCCACTCATAGTATTCAAATACAGGAAACTTGGCGAAATAAATAAATAAAGCCAAGAAAAGAAAAAAAGAAATGCGTTCGCTTCACAAGACCACAAGGAGTTGTACTTGCTCTGGCTCTAATTTCAGCCACTCTCTGGATTTTTAGGAAGGCTCCCTTTTACACATTCACTCACGAAGAGGAAGCGCCCCCCAAATCCGGCCACGTCACCAGCGGCTGCGCCCGCTGTGCTGCAGCGCCAGGTGGGAGCAGGTTCGGGCGGGCGCTCCCTAGGAAGGGGAACAAACAGAAAGTGTAAGAAATTCCCGAAGGCAGATTCAGTTTACTCCTAAACTCTTCTGGCTTTCCAACAAATTCTAGAACTCCTGAACAGTTTACAAAGTTGGTAAATCCGAGCGCTGCGCGGGGGCGCACGGCGTTACCTGTGCCATGGCGACTGCCCAGGTCAGGAGAAGGTGACTGATGCAGGACTGCAAGAGAAGAGAGAGATGGCGGGTTCAGCGAGCGGGACTTCTCCGCCGCGGCGTCCAGACAGCCCCCCGGGCGCCGCCGCAGACCCGCCCTCTCCGCAACTCCCGGGACAGCCCTCCGCCGAGCGTCCGCGCCACCCCGGCGCCCCCGCTGCCCTCGGCGGGCTAGGCGAGCTCTCACTCACCCAGACCTGAACCTCCGGGAGAGTGGCGACGCAGAGGGCGGGCAGAGACACGGGCAGAGAACGCTCCAGGCAGCTGCTTTCTGCGGGTTCCAGGCAACGGAAACGGCATCGGCCCCGCCCCGCCCCCGCCGGCCCATCCCTGCGCGCCTCCGACACGCCCCTGCCTGGGCTTCAGTGCGCCTGCGTGCAGCTCGGCCGGTCTGAGTCCTCGCAGCCTGGGAGGGGCGCGGCTCCCTGAGGGCCTGGGGGACAGCCTGGCCTTCGCGCAGCGGGAGGGCGTGGGGAGTTGTCCAGGACTCCGTGTTTGGGATCGCTGGGGCTTCCCTCCCCTCTGTGGCCGCAGGAACGCGGGCCTCACCCGGTGCTCGGCCTTAACGGTGTAGGGGCGTGAAGACCAGACAGTCTCTGCGGGCAAGGACAGCGCGTCTTTGACCACGGTTTAGAATTCCCAAGTTTATTTTTAAGTTTGTTTAAAAAAAAAAGTGTCAATCGTTGCTTCCTAGATGGCTTTCTCTTAAATGTATATATCTCGATGGTGACTTACTTGGGAAATTTAAAAACCTCCGCCTGGGGTCGGTTCCTATTTTCAGAACCAGCCTAAAACTTTCAAATAACTTAAATTTGAGCCATTCCCTATTATTAGTTAAACGTAAAATACATGAGTATGAGAGAGAAAGACAGACGGAGACAGACACTGCAGGAGATTGTACTAGGCTAGTGCAGAGAACGCAAAGACAGAAAGACAGTGCCCTCCTCAGACTTACTAGCGTGGCGAGAGGGGCGGCACCGGGCGGGCGCCGGGAGGCAAGAGGACAGAAGCCGGCAACCCTAGACGCAGTAAGATATTCTAGGATGAGAAGCGCAAAGTGCTGTGGAGATTCAAGGTAAGAGATGAGAATCAAGTCTGCTTTGGGGAATAAAGAAGAGCTTTTGTCATAAATTAAATGTAGAACGAATGTGTTCTTTGTATAGATAGAACTTCTCATTTGCTTTCACATATGAGCCACACGCTTAATCAGGCCTTGACAAAGTCACAGAGAGTGATTGCTTGCTGCAGAGAGAGGCAAAATTGCAAAGCATGTGGAGCTCGCCACACACACACGCGCGCGCGCGCACACACACGCACGCACGCGCATGCACACACACACACACACACACACACACACGCACAGACTCCCCTTTCAGCTTCCCTTTCCTCTTCCCTGGAAGCCTTTTCCCAAGCAGCCGGCATCTCTACGTGGCCTCAGCCTCCCTAGTTTGAGCACATCTCATCTCTACTTTGAGCACCTCTCCTCTCTACTTTGAGCACCTCTCCCAGAGCACTGTTGACAGGCAAAGGAATCTGAAGGCAGCCCTTTCCTCTGCATCTTTTTCTCCTCACTTCTGCTTATCATTTTCCCTCTGACCTTCACCAAGAGTAGCTCCTTCATTGTGGCCTGGAGCATTCTTTTCCCCTCACACATCCACTTACTTGAAGTCCTTTACTTCATCATCTCTCTCAGTTTCTACTCTCAGAGTAATGGAATGACACCAGAGCTCAGCAATCCTATGTATAACGATGTTGTTGATTTTATAGGAAAATGATGCCCATCACAGGTTAACGACTTGCTGTGTCCTGCAGCTAAATAGTGATAGAATTTATGAATTATTAGACTCAGTGTTCTGATATACATACCCCAGTTGGTATTTCTTTCACTTCCAGTTACATGGATTTATTCAGTTCCTACTGTGGACTGGGCACAGTTCTAGGCACTGGGGATAGGGTAATGCAGTAAATGAAACAAAGTCCCTGCCCTCATAAGTCATACATTCTGGGGGAGGGGACAGACAATAAAAAAATACCTATTATGTCCAGTATGAAGTCTTCTATAAAAAAAATTAAATGGAGCTGGGGAATCAGGCTGAGGGGAGCACTGTTTTGCAAAGGTGGTCTGAAGCTGTGGAGAAGGCCTACACAAGAGTCTAGTCCCATTAACATTACAGATAGAGCATGAATACAAATAATACAATGGGAGACAAACTGTAAATCATAAACGAGATGCATAAAATGTAATCAAAATGCAACTGGTTTCAGAAGAGAGACAGCTAATATTTTGTCAAGGGATTTAAAAAATTGATGGATGTGTCATTTGAATTAGGCTTCGAGGGAGGATATTTTGTCAGGAAATGAGGAGAAAGGGTGATCTGGTTAAGTGAACAGCAAAACCAAAAGAAGGAAAGTGCCTTTGTGTGTGTGTGTGAATTGAATTTCTAAAATGGCTGGAGTGCAAAGTGCATAAAAACTACCACCTAAAGACTCTGCTTTGAATGGTATATTTAATTGATGGATTTTGAATGAGTGGTGTTTTTTAACTACTGGGTGTTATAAATGATGGGCACTCAGAAAATCTCCCTTATTATGTCTTAAAAACAGTATCTGTCATCTATCCCAAAAGTCCCTACTCAGTGTCCAAAGGGCATCCTCAGACTCTCCACCAGATTCTTCAGTTAACTCTTTCAACCTCCTAATTAAACTTTCTCTTTCTTGAATTTAAAATTAAAGTCTTCTTAGTGTGTTGTCTTTATGTTGTATTAATTTTAAGTATTTTGTGATAATTTTGGTTTGTTTGCTGTACAGTTCTTGTGTACAAATAATGGATTTCAGCTATTTTCTGATGAGATAATCGGGTATCAGGTTACAGCCATACCTAAAATTTTCTTTTCATTGGGGAAATGTACCAAATCTCAGATAACTAATTTACAAACCCATTTTTGTTTTTGTTTTTTTTTTGGCAGCTTGTGGGATCTTAGTTCCCCGACCAGGAATAGAACCCATGTACCCTGAAGTGCAAGCACAGAGTCCTAACCCCTGAACCACCAGGGGAAGTCCCCAAACACATTTTTGAACCTCAATTCATTTGTAAACTGGAGACTTTCCTGATTTCCCTCTTTACCTCAATTATTTGGATCATTCAGGAACTAGCCAATTTATTCTAAACAGGTCTAGCTTCCTTGTGTTGTAATTTCTACATGTCTCAAATCTAATATTTTCATCATATATTCATTGACCTACTGCTTCCCTTAATTATACTGATGCATAGAGAAAAAAAATGAGTATTAGGCTTTGTATAAGTAAAACAATTTTCCCTAATTCTAGAAGAGTTAGTCTTGTTTTTTAGAATATAAAATTCTCAGTCTTCTTTTTAAATTAATTTCATTGAATAAATATAGTTGTTACAAATTATGATTACTTGAAGAAGAAGAAAAGAAGACAAGATAGTGAATTGCAAGAAATTAAGGATTAAATGAGCTAATTTGTAAAAATGCCTAGCAATTATAAGAGGATTGGTTTCATTCCTCCACAGTTCTTCCTCCTTTGAAAAACCCTCACTACCATTCTTGGCTCCTAACCTGATGATTCAGCCCCTACTCTCACATTTAAAACAAATTACTCTCTGATGGTCCCACTGCCCCGTGCAACAGGACCTGTCCTATCACCAGCGAATCCCTCAGGCCTGGCAGGCCCCAACTCTCCAGGGCCAAGCTGATGCTTCCTGGTTCCCTCCTATCCTTCCTCTACTAGTCTCCCATCAGTGGCCCCTATCAAGTACAGCAAAATGAGACTCCCACCCTCTATACTCCTCTCCATATGCAGGCTCCCACGGTCCCCATGTGATGTGGCCAAAGACTCCAGAAGCACCATTTGGAATTTAATTCAAGCCATCTATGTGGCCTCATCTCATCCATCCCTGAACCTCCCAGGGTGAGAAGGTGAGGCCTCATTCTTCTTCAGATTCTGCCCTGTCCATTTCCACCATCACTTCTACCTCCCAGAAGTAATGCTGGAACGTAGCCAGCATTCTAGTGCCCCCCCCCCCCAAACCTTGCCCTTTAGACTTAAAGTGGTTGTAATGTCCTTTGGAGAAATAGGTCCAGATTTACTTTCAGAAACTCATCCTGAGCCAACAGTGTGAAATTATGAGGAAACTCTTGAATAATCTCCCCTTATTGAGATCCAGTTGCTCACCAGAAATTAAAAGCAGAGACTCCTCAGGAGATTTTTATCTTTAGAAGGCCTTCTACTGTTTTTATTCAAAACAATATTTGTGTTTATCCAGTAACACGTAAGTCAGCTTCCCTAGCAGGAGACTGGAATATAGGTCTTGGGTAAATAATTAGGTAAAAGAAAGTTTCTCATAGGAATCTTTCAGGAAGGATTTTTAAGCTTGATTAAGATCTTCAGAGCAATTAGTAAAAAGAAACCGCAAACTACTCAGCCTGTTTATAAAAGGGCAAGCATCCTGTCTCTCTTGTTCATTGCTGAGTCCCCAACACCTAGCACAGTGCCCTTAGGAACACTTAGTACCTGCTCATAGCAGCGCAGTGAATGTTTTGAATGGATGCGTGAATGGCTGAATGAATCCATTGTGGTGTGGGTTGTTAACTGCAAACAGTTGATATTCAAAATGACTAGGAAGATATAAAAAAAGTTAAAAGGAAACCTTGTAAGAGAGAATTTTACCAGTGGAATAGATGTAGTCCCAGACAGGGATTCTGAATTCTGGGGAGGACTCATCCCCGGGTGGGTAAAGTTTTGCTTTATGATCTTAGTAGTGTGTGACCTTGGACAATGATTTGATTTTTCCTAATTTGGGGTGGTGGCTAGGATTAGATGAGCTCACTTGTTTAATGCCTAAAAATAACAGGAAGACTGGTTTCAATTTCTCATCCCTCTTTCTCCTTCCAGAAAACTCTCACCACGAAACCCCACCCTCATCTCTTCCATGCTGATGATTCAGTCCCCACCCATCCCACTTAAAAACCCAAATTAAGTCCCTCTGCATCCACTGCTCCACTGCAGCAGGCTTTACCCATCCACAGCCAGCTTCTCAGCACTGGTCCCCTACCCCCAGCCCACTCCCATTTCTGGGGTCAGTTTATGGTACTCTCAGCATTGGTTTCTTTATCTGAAGTTTATCTTCATTCATTCAACAACTTTATTGTGTGTCACACCCTGTCATAGGCACTCAGGATACAGTGATTTAAAAAAAAAAGAAAAGATAGAATCTGTCTAATTACAGTGCTCGGTCTAGCAGATTAAATGAGATGACACAGCAGAATTCTGTTAACCTTAGGGTAGGAGGTAAGAGTAGGAAGTAGGCTTAAACAAGGAAAGCCTTTGCCGCCGGGTGGGTGTGTATGTGCAGCGTGGAGGGCTGGGAGAAGGAGGGCGGGAGGGTGGTGTCCTTCCCAGAAGTCAGCCTAACGGGGATATCAAGGCACGTGATGGATGGAAGTAGTGTTATTTTTTTCCCCTTTACGCAACCTTATTATTTGGATGAGAGGGAATGAGGGTTCGCTCTCTCACACCCTGAACACTGCCATTCTCTACACGGTTCCTCCTCTAAAACCTTACTAATTCCCACCCCCAGAAGCTCCCTCCTTTCCTCCATGTTCTCCTGGCATTCCAGCCACATCTGCTAGTACTCTCAGACTTCACCCACCCCTAGCCTCTCTTCCCACCCAGACTACCACCCATCCTTTCTCCTGCTTCGTTTCCTGTCTATCCTACCTATGGCCTATAGAGTAAGTCATTTCCCCACAGTCTTGTCACTTTCCTCCAGTCTACTCTCTTCACACGTCCCAGTAACTGCTACCCTACCATCATCTGCCCCTCCATGCAGGCTGCTGAGGACAGTTGGACACAACAAAATCATACCATAGAGTGGCCGTGAAACAGATTTGGAGTCATCCGTCTCAACTGGGCCCTTGGTGTTTCTTAGTGACCCTTTAATATGTCCCTGCTCAGCTCTTTTTCCATCCCTCATCATATTTATTTTAATCTTCACTGCTCTCCTTAAGATTCTAGCCCTCATCCTTTCTCCCAGCAGATGACGTTAATTCCTACTCAGCCAGTCTCCTTGCCCTGAATTCTCACCCTACCCCTACAAACTCATCTTCACCTACGCCCATTCTTACCTCCTTCTTTCTTACTCAGAAGGTGAAAGGACCCTCTTCCTACCCAAGGTTTCAGGTTCATCCTCCAGGATAATGATCCTATTCTCATCTGTATTTAAATCTTTTCCTTTCACTAGCTTCTTCTCAGGCTAAATTAACAAAGCTGTTTAAGTCAGGACTTTCTTAGTTTCAAGTGACAGAAACGCAGCTCAAGCTAGTTTTGGTAAAAAGAGAGAGAGCTAAGAGCATGTCATCAGTCATACTTCAAGGTCTTGGGAAGTGAGTGCTAACTTCAACTTTATGGAAGCAGGATCCTTCCTTCCCACATTAATTTCATAGAAGTTAAAAAAGAAAAACAGAAACAGAAATGCCAATAAAGGGAAAGTATGACTGATCACACACTCTTAGCTCTCTCTGTCTCATTTTCCTCTCTCAGAGACCAGCTTTCTTCTTGTGGCAAAAACATGGCTACAAGAAATAATAGTTCAGCATGAAATAGAGTCCTAGGTCCTCCTCCAGGGATACATATAAAATCTGATATATATCTTTGAGTTCTGCAGGAAATAAAGCACCCACCCGGGCGGAGGATGGAATGATGATGTTGACGTTTTCTGACTTCAGTCAAGTAAAGCTTGGACTCTGTCAACCTTTGCCCCAATTCTACACTGAATTCTCCTCTGCTCAAGCCCCTTCATTAATTTGCATGTACCCTTAGCTTAAAACTTCCCCAATTTTGCTATCCTGGGAGATATCCCAGGATATCCCAGGACCTTTGGGAAAGATCCCCGGTGTTCTCCTTACTTGCTGCAAGTAATAATAAATCTTTCTTTCTCCTGTTCTTTGGCTGATTGTGTCTTTTGACTCAATACCCACCAAGAGGCAAACCCAGTTTTCTGGTAACAGCCTCTCCACCCTCTACCCACTGTCAGTAGTACCCACCCACCCCCCCCCCACCCCTGTTGTGAGAAATAAAAATGTCTCCCAACATTGGCAAAAGTCCCCTGCAGGGCAAAATTGTCCCCAGTTGAGAACCACTAACCTATATAAGGGGTTCCTTGCTGAGCCACAGCTCCATGTTCATTCGTTACTGCGTCACCCAGCCTGCAGCAGGCCCGGCCACAACAAAGGACACTTCCAAATCCTCATCTTCAGCTCAGACCTCTCTCCTGTGCTCTAGGCTCACATAGCTCCCTGCCTGCTTCCCATGTCTCAGCCAGGATGGGCCACAGGTAACTCACAAGCAACATGCCCAAACCGAATTTACCATTTTTCCTTCAAGACCAGCTTCTTCCACATTCCCTGTCCTGGTTCAAGACATCACTGTTAAGCAGTCACTGATGCAGAATCCCGGCAATACTTCTGGATCCTTCACTTTCCCTCGCCATCCGCTCGCACCACCACATTTAAGGCGGTAGATTCTAATAACACCCCTCCTTGTCTTGTTCTGGCTCCCTTCTACCCATTTGCTTTGCAATCATTTTCTACTGGCCTCTTAATTTTCCCTGTCTCTAATTTGTCTTCTAAATGCGAATCTGATTGTGTTACTCCATGCTTAAAATCAACAGATTTTTTGCAGATCCAAATTGCTTGCGGGAAATATTCAGAATTCTTTAGCAAGATGTTACTGTGGCCTTCCTGAGTTTTTACTCCAACTTTACTGCACTCTCTACTTTCTTGCTAATGAATCACATAAAAGTTCCTATATGGGGCTTCCCTGGTGGCGCAGTGGTTGAGAGTCCGCCTGCCGATACAGGGGACACGGGTTCGTGCCCCGGTCCGGGAAGATCCCACATGCCGCGGAGTGGCTGGGCCCGTGAGCCGTGGCCGCTGAGCCTGCGCGTCCGGAGCCTGTGCTCCGCAACGGGAGAGGCCACAACAGTGAGAGGCCCACGTACTGCAAAAAAAAAAAAAAAAAGTTCCTATTTTGCATTTACCTCCTCTGCCTGCCTCAAACACATTCTTTCTTTCAGTTTCCCTGGTGAGCTGCTGTTCCTCCTTCAAGGCCCATCACTAAGCATCTGCTTCTCAATTTTCTCTTAAGCCTCCTCTCTGGCCACATGTGCCAACACCTTGACGGCAGTCTCACGACAGACCCTGAGCTCATCCACCCGGCTGAGCTCCTCCTGAACTTCAGACCCACACAAATGATGAAATAAAAAGTGTTCACTGTGTTCAGTCACCAAGTTAGTTTTGGGGTACTTTGCGACAGAGCAATAGAAAACCAGTTCAAACAGTTTACCTGCAGAGGTCAGCATGAACAAAATTCCAGACCCAAGTTTCAAGTGTGGGGTGCTCAGTCCTCCTAACTCAAGCCTCCAGGGGTCTTTAAACAATACCCAGGAACTATCTTTTATTTCTCCAGTTTCTTTTTGAAACACGGTAAAAACTAATTATATTTTTAGTGGATTAACTACTCAATGTTCATACAGTAATATGCAGAGTAACAGTTCAAAATTCTGTTATTATTATTTAATATGGCTTTAAAGACTCAGGATGGGAGTTGAGGAAACATCAAGACATTTCTTTTTCTTTTTTTCTTTTTTTTTGGCCATGCCGCACGGCTTGCAGGATCTTCGTTTCCCAACCAGGGATTGGACCCCGGGCCCTTGGCAGTGAGAGCGTGTAGTCCTAACCACTGAACCGCCAGGGAACTCCCAGAAGCCAGCTGACTCAGGAAACTGGGGAGTAGGGCCGCAAGGATCTTGACATTCAAGCTTCTGTTTTTCCAATAATAGAAAAGTCTATAAGATACAGAGACTCTAATTCCAGTATGTTAGATAATCAGCTAGGGATATAATTTTTTTTAATTGAAGTATAGGTGCTATACAGTATTATATGTTACAGGTGTACAATATAGTGATTCACAATTTTTAAAGGTTATACTCCATTTATAGTTATTATAAAATATTGGCTATATTCTGCGTGTTGTACAATATATCCTTGTAGGTTATTTTATTTTATTATTTTTTTTTTTGCGGTACACGGGCCTCTCACTGTTGCAACCTCTCCCATTGCGGAGCACAGGCTCTGGACGCGCAGGCTCAGCGGCCATGGCTCACGGGCCCAGCCGCTCCGCTGCATGTGGGATCTTCCCGGACCGGGGCACGAACCCGCGTCCCCTGCATCGGCAGGCAGACTCTCAACCACTGCGCCACCTGGGAAGCCCGGTTATTTTATTTTATACCTAATAGTTTGTACCTCTTAATCCCCTACCCTCTTGCTCCTCCCACTTTCCTCACTTGTAACTACTAGTTACAAGTAATTTTGATTTTATAAAGAACACTCTCCACTATTAAGAAAAGTTCTACATCTTTCTACACAGTTAGTTTACACTAGTGTATAGAAACAGCTGAAATGTCTCTCACAATGAGAATAGATAAATGAATTGCGGTATATTCATATAATGGGAAGGTATTCAGCAGTAAAAAAACACAACAGGAATAATCTCAAAAACGTGTTGAACAAAAGAAAAAGAAGCAAGACACAAGAAGGATAGATTCTATCTGATCCCATTTTTATGAAGTTCAGGAACATGCAAACTAAGCTAAGGTGAGAGAAATCAAGAGTAGTTTGCTGTAGGAGTGAAGTTAACTAAAAGAGGAGCAAAAGGATTTCCTGGAAAGGATGGAAAGCTTCTCTATGATGATTTGGATTATAACTACATGGATGTAGATATTTATCAAAACTCACAAGTTACTTATATTCATTTTACTATATGTAAATTGTACCTCAATCTAAAAAAGACAACATAAAAAAAAAAAAAAGTAGTGTATAACACCAAAACCAAATCATGTTTCCCCTTTGGATGGATAACCTCTCTTTTAGAAGGTGTAAACAGGGAATTCAGAACACCAAATAGAAAGAGCTTTCACATCACACAAGTGAAAGAAAGTAAATATTTTCCAAAAATTACCTTTGAGAAAAGTAAACCCCAGCCCCTGAGCCATGATAAATACCCTCTGATTCATAGCACAAGCCCTGCCTTGTCTCTCAATCTGGCTTGGATAGGAAAATCAACGTCTTCCTCTGCTCACTTGGGACACTGCTCTGCTCAAGCACACGTTGCAAGAAGAGGACCTGCCATGCAGCAGAAAGGCCGGCAGGCAGAGCAAAGGAGTCAGGGCAGTGGGCAGGAATTAGAGGGCTCCGCGGGCGACTCATCGTGCAGGAATCGCACAAGGACAGAGGAGGAGGGGTTTGGGCTTAGAAAGGAGACTAAGAAGGAAAAAACATATTGACAAGGCCTTCACAGTTGCAAACTGGGGCTGCCTGAGAGACAGGTGGGATCAGCTGATGGAACAGGAAGGGAGCATTGGGCACGCTTAGCGGAGACTTTAGAAGGCCAGGGGCTGCGACACGAGGGGAAACCAATTAGGAACAAGGGCTCCTCCCTCCCCTCTGCCGTGGGAAAGGGGAAAAGGCAAAAACAGTATAGCTCGATGAGACAGAAAGGCATCCTGTTAGGGGAAAACACCTTTGTAAAGAATTTGAGCTCCTGCCAATTACATACTGACACCAGGTTCCTCACTAGGTCTCCAGGGTCCTTCCCTGGCCCTGATGCTCAGCCCTCTTTATGCTTCACCTTTTCCTGGGGATGAGATCCAGACTCACAGAACTTGGTTTTATAGGATCTTCACTATTTCCCCCAACACACATACCACAAATGCCCCTAACTTTCTTAGGGAAACACAGCTCCACCACTCCTGGTGCCCCACCTCCCGCCCCCGCTTCCCCCACTCCAGCACTGCCAGTGTTTCCCTTGGGTTGTAGACTGCATGCCATCACTCCCTCCCAACTCTTCCCTAGCCACCCAGCAATCTGCCTTTCTGTGGGTTCCCCAACACCAAGTACCTTCCTCTATGGTAAGCCTTGCCTCAGGGTATTGTAGCTGCCTATTTATCTTCTTTTAACTATGAAATATCTCAAATTATAGAAAAGTAAAAAGAGATACTTTGTTCCCAATTAAACCTTGTTACAATTCATACCTTAATTAAACAGATTTTAAAATAAAGAAATAAAATGTTGTAGGCAGAATAGTATTACTATTGTTATTCTCCCTTACATATTCATGTATCTAATGAAAAACAATGTGTAGTATTTCTTGATATGTTTCCATTTCAATGTAATTAGTAACATACTACACGTGCTTTTTAGCAATTGCTTCACTCTACTTTGTTTTGACATTACATTAACAAAGAAATTAAGACCACGAATAACAGATCATAAGAGGAAAACTAATGCATTTGACTACATTAAAATTTAAAACACTGTTGTCTGCTCATATTTAAAAATAAAGCAGTTTTTAAAAACTGCCTGGAATAGACTGGTATACATCCCTGTAGGTGATCTGACTAGGTTTTTGTTTTTTGTTTTTTAATTTAATTTAATTTATTTTTTATACAGCAGGTCTGACTAGGTTTTACATTGTTTCTTGTTTGTTTCTTTGCTTTTGTTTTTAGCTAGCTTCCCACAGATGACTCAACCACACTCTCACCAGGAAAGTATAAAAGAAGTTTGGCTGCCAGTTCATTTCTTTTACAGACCAGCAATGAATCTTCCCATTGCCAGCAACACCTGCACCCCTACTCTAATATCTCTAAATATTTCTGAGATCCTGTAGTTCAAATCAGCCTTCTTCTTAGCTTTCCTTACTGCCAGCTTTGGTTTCAATTATTAATCAGTTTTACCACTAGTCCACCTCTTTCTAGTTTCCAACATTCCATTGCTGCCATATACTCTACTTACAAGTATTTCATTTTTTGTCTTTATATGTTCATGGTTTCTTAGAAAACTCTTTACTGTTACTTTTATGTAATTTTGGGAGGGAGGGTGAGTAAACATGTTTACTCTGCCATATTTTAACCAGAAGTCTTGAAATTGCCTCTTTCTTGTCTGTGTTCCATCTGGTGGTAGCTGAGCTGAGGACTGTGTCTCATTTATCATGATAGTCTGGTGTCTTGCATATTGCCTGGTGTAGATGAGGTGCTCAGTAAGAAAGTAAGGGTTTATGGAATGAAAACACACATAGCACGGTAATTTTTTTGAAATAGTAACCAATGTTTTGCTTTGTTTTTCTCTCCAGTATTTCACTTTCCCTTTTTCAGCTAGACTAATCTGTTATTATGGCTTCAGGGAATGCATGGGACAACAGAAAGCAAACTCTGCCAGGATTTCGAGTTTCAAATGTTTCGGTTGTTAGGAAAATTCAAAGGGCTTACCGCATAAACAAAATATTGGAGCAAAGCATTGTGAAGCATACCTCTATCTCTCCCATAAATCTGGAAGACTGATCCAAAAGAGAGTCAGAGCTCAGCTCCAGGGAGGCATCAAAGTCCTATAGAAAAAATAGATAGTGTGTCTAGACAGTTGGGATCATTTCATCCCACTGGAATGGTTCAGGAGCCCCGGGAAGTTTCCTTTGCATTCATGGATGAAAACAAGGTAAACAGAGAGAGCCAGTGGATCTAAAGGAGCCCCATAGATAAGAATGAAGGTCAAGAAGTGCCAGAGTAGACCACTGAGTGGGGAGACAGGATGGTGCCATGTCAGTGAATACATCATGAACAGATGATGCCCGTGTGGCAGATACATCATGGACAGATGACACTGAGATCCCTCCCATCCCTGATGCTTTGACACTATGTAAGTCCCTCATTATTTAAACACAGTCCTAGGGAAATCCCCACATTGACTGAGCTTAGTTTCTGCCACCCAAGTAAAATGAAGCTCAAGATTGAAAATAATTTGAGTTACAAAAAAATAAAATAAAATTATCAGAAACTAACACAAAATTGTAAATCTACTATACTTCAGTTTAAAAAAATTATATTTCCCCAATATTTCTATTGGTCAGTTGAAATTCATGTATAGTACACAAATATGGTGATTATTGACCACCAGATATTCATTTATAAATTCATGAAAAAATTCATAAGTATTTACACAACAGATGATCAAATATGTTAATATAGCAACATCCTAAATTAAAGTACAGATTTATACTTGTGAATGACAAATCATCTATAAAATCAAGCATGTAGGTAGATTGCTTGGCTAAACTGTTTCTATTATTTGTCAATCTTAACAGAATAAATGAGAAAATACAGAAGCATCTGTCAGGAATGTATGTCAAGACTTTTGCTTTCAGCTGAGATGAAAGCCAATGCTTTCACTGAGAATGACTAGAAAAGCTGGACAAAATACCCAGAACAGTACCTGTTTGAAGGCATTGAAGAACTGCTGGGGAAACTCAGACTTGAGCAATAAGATTCTGGAGAAAGACGAAACTTGGACAGGAGTGCTGGCATTCTGCAGTTGAGTTTTCTTTGGGGGCACTTGCCAGTTCTGAGTACCTGGCAAGGGGCCAGGAATCTAAGCCAGAGATTTGGGCAGGAGATCACCAAGGGGCAGAGAAGGCAGCAGAATTGTCGGCAGTTTGGGGGGCTGGAGAGAAAAATCAGAATCTTGTGAGGCTGGGATGCCAGTGAGAAGGGTGTCTGGAAAACCGAGTCTGACACTTGACCTGTTTTCCCAGATTCTGACACTACATGGATCAAGATGTTAAGAAACTAAATAGAAAGTCTCTATAAAGTAGAACAGAGATTTTGCAAACTTAAAAGACTCACAGGAGGACAGGGCTACAGTGAGCACCCCAAGTCCTCAGGTGGAACTCCAGGAGGGTGTTTTAGTTGGGTTGGGTTGTGTGACTTAAACAGCAAACATTTATTTCTCACAGTTCTGGAGGTTGGAAAGTTCAAGATCAAGACTCTGGCAGACACCACAATGAGAAGCCCACACACCACGATAAGGAGTAGCCCCCACTCACCGCAACTAGAGAAAACCCGTGCACAGCAACGAAGACCCAACACGGCCCAAAATATAAGTAAATAAATAAAAGACTCCTGCAGATTCAGTGTCTGGCCAGAGCCAACTTCCTTGTTCATAGATGACCATCTTTTTGCTGTGTCCTCCCTTGTCAGAAGGGATGAGGGAGCTCTGCAGGGTCTCTTTTATAAGGGCACTAATCACATTCATGAGGGCTCCACCATCATGACCAAATCACCTCTCAAGGCTGCACCTCCTATTGCCATCACATTAGGGGGTTAGGGTTTCAACATATGAATTTGGGGGGAACATAAACATTCAGTCTATAGCAGAGGGCTACTCTCTAGGAACAGGGACAGATCAGAGATGTAAAAGAGTCTCACAAAAACTGTAATGCACTATATGTCATTCTGGAAAAGGCAAAACTATGCAGACAATAGAAAGATCAGTAGTTGCCAGGAGTTAGGGGTACAGAGGGATGAATAAGTGGAACACAAGGCATTTTTTAGGTCAGTGAAACTACTCTGTATGACACTATAATGATGGATACATGTCATTATACATTTGTCAAGGCCTGTAGAATGTACAACACCAAGAGTTAACCCTAACATAAACTCTGGACTTTGGGTGATAATAACGTGTCAATGTAGAATCATCCCTAGTAAAAAAAAAAAAAAAAGTACCATTCTAGGACAAAAAGGATGTGGTACATATATACAATGGAATGCTACTCAGCCATAAAAAAGAATGAAATAATGCCACTGACAGCAGCATGGATGGACCTAGAGTTTATCATACTAAATGAAGTAAGTCAGGAGAAAGACAAATACCATATGATATCACTTATCTGTGGAATCTAAAATATGGCACAAATGAACTTATCTACAAAACAGACTCACAGACATAGAGAACAGACTTGTGGTTGCCAAGGGGGTGGAGGTGGGGGAGGGGTGGACAGGAAGTTTGGGATGAGCAGATGCAAACTATTATAGGTAGAATGGGTAACAACAAGCTCCTACTGTGTAGCATAGGGAACTATACACAATACCCTGTGATAAACCACAGTGGAAAAGAATATGAAAAAGTATATATATATACACATATATATATGTGTGTGTGTGTATATATATATATATAAATATACGTGTTTGTATATATATAACTGAATCACTTTTCTGTACGGTAGAAAGTAATGCAACATTGTAAGTCAACTGTACTTCGATAAAATAAATTTTTAAAAAAATGTATCACTCTGGTGAGGGACGTTGATAATGAAGGAGGCTATGCAAGGGTGCGGGCAAGAGGCAAATGGGAACTCAGTACTTTCTGCTCAGTTTTTCTGTGAACTTAAAACTGCTCTAAAAAATAAAGTCTAAAAATAAAAATCTGTAATGCAGCCTGCAGTTGGTTCTACCTCTGATTGGATTAAAGTGATCACCTCCCTAGTAGAAGAGGTAAAGCCTCTCTGGAGGAAGATTTTACCCCAAAGCCCTCTAATTTTTAAAATACTATGTCTGGATCAAAATTTCCCAGGCATTCCAGGACACAGAAACAAGTACTAAAACCATAAAGAGAAAGATAGTAATAGAACTCTACTTAATGCTCTGTGGTGACCTAACTGGGAAGGAAATCCAACAAAAGAGGGGATATATTTATACATATAGCTGATTCACTGTGCTGTACAGTAGAAACTAACACAACATTGTAAAGCAACTATACTCCAATAAAAATTAATTTTAAAAATTGCTGCAGCCACTGTGGAAAACGGTATGGAGGTTCCTCAAAAAACTGAAAATGGAGTTGCCATATGATCCAGAAATCTCACTCCTGGGCATATATTCAGACAAAACTATAATTTGAAAGGATCCATACACTCCTATGTTCATAGAAGCACTATTTACAATAGCCAAGACATGGAAACAACCTAAATGTCCATTGACAGATGAATGGATAAAGAAGATGTGGGACATATATACAATGGTTTACTACTCGGCCATAAAAAAGAATGAAATAATGCCATTTGCAGCAACGTGGATGGACCTAGAGATTATCATACTAAGTGAAGTAAGTCCAAAAAAGATAAATACCATATATTACTTACATGTGGAATCCAAAATATGACACAAATGAACTTATCTCTGAAACAGAAACAGACATAGAGAACAAACTTGTGGTTGCCAAGCGGGGTGGAGGGGAATAGGTTGGAAGTTTGGGATTAGTAGATGCTAACTATTATACATAGAATGGATAAACAACAAGGTCTTACTGTATAGCACAGTATTCAATATCCTGTGATAAACCACAGTGGAAAAGAATATGAAAAAGAATGTATACATACGTAGAACTGAATCACTTTGCTTTACAGCAGAAATTAACACAACATTGTAAATCAAAAAACAAACAAAAGATAGAAAGAGATATTGATCCAGATATTTTGCTTATCAAAAAACAGTTAAATTAAGTATGATTAACATGTTCAAGAAAAATACATGAAAAGAATGTATATTATTAGTTAAAACTATAGATATGAACTGTGGAGTGCAACATTGTGCATCTTGCAGGATTTTAGTTCCCCAACCAGGGACTGAACCCCAGGCTACTGCAGTGAAAGTGCCAAGTCCTAACCACTGGACAGCCAGGGAATTCCCATTATTCATGTCTGTATTTTCTATCTCTCCTTAATATATATAATCTCCATGAGGACAGGAGTTTGCTTTCCTCATTGCTGAATTCCCAGTGCCTAATAAAATGCCTGAACATAGTAGATGCTCAATAAATAGTTGTTGAATTAAAGAAAAAACTATAGCTGGAATTTACCAAACTCTTTTTATGTGTGTGTGTATGTGACCAAACCAAGAACATTCTATAAGGGAAAGATTTTTATAACTCCACATCTTGCCTTCATAACTATGAGCTGTATTGTCACTTTCATCACGATCACTTTTTCCTATTGTTAATAATTTGTCTCATCTTTTCCAAAATTACGTGGCTACAAATGTGAATGATTATTTTGTACCAAGCATTGTTCTAAGTGATTCTTTGATTTCTCACAACAATCCTGTGAAAAAAGTACTATTATTGCTCTCACTTTACAAATGAGGAAACTGAGGTACAAGGTAGTTAAACAAATGTTTATGGTTACATGACTAGTAAATGGCAGAGCTAGAATTTGAACTCAGTCCAACTCCAGAGCCCTCACTTTTAATCACAACACTATATAGGGTATGCGTCTTGTACAACTACAGTAGCCATAGATAGTATATGTTTTGGTTAAAATGATGTAGAATCCCGACAGGTCAAATTATTTAGGTCACCAAAATGTTCTTCTGTTTTCTCATAGCCCCAGACCATAAGAATGTGAGAGTTCCAATTTAGCCTAAACTGAATAGAGATGTGTTTTTGAATCCACGCTGCCCAATAACGTCTGTCTAAAGTACAAAAGACCAAGAAGAAATGTGTCTAATTTTAAGTGGAAGAAAAATAGAAAATAAAAACAAGTATGTATATTTGACCAAAAATAGTACCCAATACTAACCACCACCTAAGTTATTTTTGTAAACCTTTGCCTGGACATGCTCTAATTATTATAATTGCAACCTGTGAATTCTTAGCTGCAGAACTACAGTTAATTCACTTATCCCACCTGTGGGTAGATAACCTTGACAGAAAATCCCACCACATACATAGGTCTCTACTCTTTCCAGCAGTACTCCCTGAAGAAGCCAAGTCTTCATTCTCTAATACACACTGTTCTTATTGATAGACACACATACCTGGTTTTCCATCTTACCAGGTAAACATTTAAGAAGTGTATTTGAAAGGAAGGTATGAAATCCTTCCCTGTCTCCTGCACTCCCTCTCCCAACAATGTCTTTTCACTGACATAAAAATCTACCATTAGATTTGATTTCTCCAAATCTTCTATACAGATAAACATCTATCATCATTTTCATAATAGTATGAATTAATGAAATGACTCAATCTCGTGGGCAGCTAGCTGTGATCAGGGACATAAAGAAGTTAAGAGTTTTGACTGGGATGCAGTAAGCACAAGTCATGACAATTTTGAACATAAACTACAGGGTTGTTGTCGTTTTCTTATTCACTCAAAATGAAAACAATGATGTAATGCACCTCATAGAACTGAAGTGAAGACTGCATGCGATTAATGAGCATAAATATGCTTAAGATAATATTACGCACACAGTAGGGGGTTAACAAATGGTGACTTTTATAATTAATTATAATGATTTTGGAGATAATGGAGAAATGTTTTAAAGTCAAATATATTTTAAAAGAATTGGCAAGATGGTTAGGGCAGTAGATCTGAATAAAGTTTAATGAAAGAATAAAATTAACCCCTCCATTCACCGTCCAAGATCATTTTTGCTGCTTTGGATGATGTATGAAAGACTAGGAGGCATCTTGTGATCTGTTTAGCATACAGACCTAACTATTCATAGCTTCACAAATCTATTTAATATATTTAAGAAATTCTGTGGAATCAAAATGTCAAGTTTCTCCTTCCATTTATTGAGTGGTTCATCATCTCTCCATATGTCTATTTGCTTGTGAACAAAATACTCACCTAACATAATGCCCACCCACACAAGGTTAGGTGCACTATTGTTTTTCTCATGTGAAAATTATCTTCCTAACAGTATCCACAGGATCTGCCCGTTGAGCTATTGAGCTATATTTCCCAATAGTAGTAGTGGATTGCACATATAAAATCCAGCATTTTCTCATTGAGTTCCTTTTGTGACCAGAAACTTAAGAGATTTTATAGGTGCCATTTGGATGCAGATCAAAAATAAGCTGTCTCCCGGGATGCAAGAACTCAGGAGTTGCCTCGTTAGTGCTTTGCTCTAACCAACCTTCTCAGGGTGATTTCCCCTGGGCTAGTTTTCTGGTTAGCCTTGTGGAGGATTTGTTTACTCAGTCACCTGAGAAGTATGTATATTTATGAATTAGTATGACTGGAGAAAATGATCTGAAGAGACAGAAGCCTCTGTTCAAATTAGGAGATCATGCGGGGTGACAGTCCTGGCTGGAGTCCTCGATGAATCATTGATCACTGGTTAGTGGTGCTACCACTTGCCAGCTGTTTGATCTTAAGTCATTCATAGGCATCTTCCCTTTTCTCAAAAGATAAACAATACCAGGAGAGTGGAGGTTTTCTAAAATCCCTTTCTATTAATCTTACCTACGGAAGAGAAAATTGAAATTGAAGATTTTTTGTTTCTTATTAAGAGAAGCCACTTGCAAAGGCTGAGATGACAGCTACCTGTGTGGAGATAAAAGATTTTAATAAAATGAAATTACACAGACTAGTGGAAATAAAATCAAAGTCAACTAATTTTCTCAAGAATCACTCTCAAGTGTACCTTCAATGTCAAATGAATTGCCCACACAAATACAGTCAACTGGTTTTTACAAAGGCACAAAGGCAATTCAAAGGATAGTTTTTAAACAGTGCTGTAACGATTGGACATCCATATGCAAAAATAAATAAAACTAGACGAAGACCTTATACATTTCACAAAAATTAACTCCAAATGGATCATAGCATAACTCCTTATTCCTTATGTGTGGGCTACAAATAGCAACTTCTTTCCAAAGAGTACAGTATGGAAAGGGGGAAAAAAGAATAACTTTATGGTTGGTAGTATTTACTACCTCAGCTAAGTGATCCAGATTAACAACAGCTATGTCACGTGGATAGCATATACTCCTGATACAATTGCTGAGAACTGTGCTTTGCCTCTTATATCATCTTCCATAAAACCCATAATCCCACTCTAATCATAAGGAAAAATCAGACAAGTCCCAATTGAGAGACCCAGAAAATACTTGGCCGGTGGGAGTTCCCTGGTGGCCTCATGGTTAGGATTCCTGGCTTTTCCTGGCTTTCACTGCCATGGCCCAGGTTCAATCCCTGGTCGGGGAACTGAGATCCTGCAAGCCACACCACGTGGCCAAAAAAACCACAAAAGTTGGGAAAAAAAAACACCTGGCCAATACTTCTCACAATTGTCACCAAAAACAAGGAAAGTCTAAGAAACTGTCATAGTCAAGACACGATGACTAAATGTAATGTTATATCCTGGGTGGAACCCTGGAACAGAAAAAGAACATTAGATAAAAACAAAGGAAATCTGAATAAAGAAAGGACTTTGGTTAATAATAATAATGCATCAATATTAGTTCATAATTGCATTACATGTATCATACTAATGTAAAATGTTAATAATAGGAGAAATTGGGTGTGGGGTATATGGAACTCTCTGTACTATCCTTGCAATTTTTTGTAAATCTTAAACTATTGTAAATTAAAAGTTCATTTAAAAGAATTATATGAACTTTTTGTATATTTTCAGCAAAATGTTCACACCAATAATATTGCTTTGAATTTTTTTCCTCTCTCCTTCCTTCATAGGGAATGATACACCTGCTACATAATACAATCCCACACTTTACAATTATTTGGTCCTTTGAGGATCTTTCAATTTTGGAAATAAGTTTCATCCATAGAGCTACATCTTTGAAGGTAAAATACCACCAACCGAAAACAAGGGGAAGAACAACTCACTTTGTGTGAGTATTTTACCCACAAAACAGTAACAACCACAAACTATCAGGTTAATAGTAAGAAAAAAACATCCTTAGGAGCCCCACTGGTTTCAGGATGATTTTATTTTGTAAAAATAAATTATATGGAGTTTGCCAAAAGAGGCAAAAACTACAGCAGGCTGGATTCTTTATCGCGCTGTTAGTTAATCCCGCCTTATACTTTGATTTGCTGCCTGTTAAAATGTTTCCTGGGAATGTGGTCTGGCACATGCCCTGCTATGCTGAGGGTTCAGAAATTTGCATTTTGGTCCTAATTTACCCACCAACAACTGAACCTCCATTTTTTTATCCGCGTATCAATCTGGAGTTGGGTTGAGCTGACCTCTAAGGCCTCTTCCTGTTTTGCAATTGTAGACATGAGTAACTTATTACCACTGACTGACACAGTATCATGGATTTGTTTTTCAGATTACCTTGCCTCACCTGGCACATAGTGGGGTCCTGAGGGATGAGAGTGTAGGATGGGTAAGAAAAAAAAAAAATAGCAGAAGTTTCATGTAGTAAAGGAGTCTTAGAAGGGATCTGACTCCTGGTATTTGAAGAACGGTCACGTAGGAAGGGATAGCAGGTGTGTTTGGCGGAATTCCAGAGAACTTAGGGCCAGCAGACATGGAGGACTGGCCTACATATGACCCAGTGTAACCCTTGAGGGGTGGTGGCCTCAGTCACGGCAGTCCCAAAGGAGAGCAGCTCCCTGGAGCAGTAATGAGTCCTGGGAGGCTCAGGAGGCAAGTTCCCGCTCACCTGGCTGGGTTGTTTTTAGAACCGCCTTGCTTCCCTTCCCCACCTCATCCCTTTCCTCCCAATGCACCCACCTCCACCCAGGTTCATCAGAACCCAGCCCTGCAATGGTTTCTACTACAAATATTTTGTGTCTGTCAAGTGTTTGGTGCAGAGAAAAAAGAGGAGCAGCACTGGTCCAGATCATTTAAAAGCCCCTTGCCGGGCTTCCCTGGTGGCGCAGTGGTTGAGAGTCCGCCTGCCGAGGCAGGGGACACGGGTTCGTGCCCCGGTCCGGGAAGATCCCACATGCCACGGAGCGGCTGGACCCGTGAGCCATGGCCGCTGAGCCTGCGCGTCCGGAGCCTGTGCTCCACAACGGGAGAGGCCACAACAGTGAGAGGCCCGCGTACCGCAAAAAAAAAAAAAAAAAAAGCCCCTTGTCATACTGAGTCTGTAGCTACAACAGAAAGCATCAGCTCTGCATGGCTTCCCCCTCAGCAGTCCTCCTGTTCCCTCAGCAGCCCCTCTTCTTTCCAAGTCACCATCACATCCCTGTGTAATATCTCCCTTCACAACACAAGACATTGTTTCATAATGAAGGCAATTTCACCATGCTTGGAATTAGCTCTTATTGGTGTTTTTAAATGCTTAAAATTCCTACACATTTTAACCCAGCTACCAAGGAGATCTATGTAAGAAGTCTCCCTTAAATTCACAACTTTCTTTTTTTTTTGCAGGGAAAGGCCTGTATTGCCAAACTGCAACACTGGAATCCAGAGAAGCTCATTTCTCCGCTCATTTGGAAACTCCGAGGCACTGAGGACGCATACGGATTTTCCATCCCTTAAGTGATGTATTGGTTGAAAGCCACAATGCATTATAGACGGGCGTTCCTGGAACAATGGCTTTTTCTCCAAGGCCACAGTTCTCTTCCAGGACATCACTGAAAATGAGAAGAGCACAAACATATGCTCGGTGGGGCAGCCTTCCTGAGGAGTCCTGCCATTTCACATTTTCCCTAACAACTCAGAAAACAAGCACTCGCAGAGGAAGGACATAATCTGAAACATTTCTTCCTAATTCCCTCCTGCTCAGAACAAACCTTGAGATCACCATTTTGCAGCCTACCACGGAAAACAGTCTCATCATAGAACGTCCACGTCAAAGTACAGCACTTCTTTATTTCTATAGAACGAGTTGAGTACCTGCTTCACAGTTTATCAGTTCCATTGATAGTGAGAACAATATCAGCAACTGCCTAGCTTCTGAGTCACATGATATTTGATTGTTGTTCTTTTCCCAGACAAAGATACCAAGTAGTAAAATTATGGGCCCAGTGACTAATGACAAGCTACATTATCTCTAAGTAGCTTTCAGACTAAGTTTATCAGGGGTTACCTGTGTCTGACCAGCCACCCCAGCTGCCAAGTACTCATTGCTGTGGCAGGCTGTTCCTCTATTTAATCCACTCCAGGGGCCCTTCTCAGGAGGGTATAACCCAGAGAACCCACCACTGCCACTAGGGTGCTTCCCCTGTATGTAACATCGACCTCTGTTGTTGTTCCTATCCCATTTCATGGAAATCATCTGTTCACATATCTGTCCTGCACACTAGATTGTGAACTCTTTGAGGACTTATGTCTTATTTAACTCCAGAGTTTCAGTGCCTAGAGCAAAATAACTGTTCCATGTGTGTTTGTTGAGCCAGTGAACAAAACAATGAATGGCCATCAGTTAGGCCCAGTGGTTAAAAAGATGCACTCTGGTGGCAGATGTCTGTGGTTTTCAGGTCTGGCTGCCCCACTTTTCAACTGTGAGACATGGCACAATTAACCCATCTGTGCCTCAGTTAATCTGTTAAGTGGGGTTACGAATAGAACTTCCTGCATAGGTTTGTTGAGTAGTGTGTATGAAGCATGTAGAAAAATGCAGGCACACTAATGTTTAATACCTGTTCACTGTGGTTGATATCGTCATTAATATGATTATTATTACTAGGCAATAATAATACCGCTACAAATACTGGAATAATTCCTGACATGGGTTCAAGTTCTTTATACCAGAGCCTTTGACAGTAAGGAGGCAAGCCAGATATATTCCACATGGTGGACAGACAGCTGAGTGATGTTTGAAATGCACTATGTCATCTGTGAACAAAATGTAGCTGATATTGGGCAAGTACTTCCTATGAGCCAGGCATGTATTAGATGTTTTATATATGTGACCTCTTTTTTTTTCAATAGAGTTTAATTTTTAGAAGTTTTAGGTTCACAACAAAACCGAGGGGAAGGTACAGAGATTTCCAATTTACCCCCTGCTCCCACACGTGCGTAGCCTCCACAGTTATCAACATCCCCAACTAGAGTGGTACATTTGTTACAACTGATGAACCTGACTGACACATCACAACCACCTCAAGACTATAGCTTATACTTGGGTTCACTCTTGGTGTTGTACATTCTGTGGGTCTGGACAAATGTATAATGACACGTCTCCATCATTATAGTATCATACACAGTAGTTTCACTGTGCCAAAAATCCATTGTATGTGACCTCTTTTCATTTTCAAAACAACTATGAGAACAATTATTCTTCATCCCATTTTTAAAAGATGAGAAAAATGAGGCTTGGAGAGGTTAAACAATTTACTAAAGATTATACATTAACAGGTGGATTATCTGGCCCCGGAGCCCATGAGCTTTCTGTTTCCGGTTGCTTCCCAATGGAACAAGCAGAGAGCAGATGAATCACAGGAGTATGATTAATGTTCCCTAGAGCAGCACCCAATTTATGAGGACGTAAGCCAGGGTCACCAGGCCTCTTCAGCCTGTGGTGCTAATGAGGTCCCATGAACAGTAACATACAAATAATGGTGGTTCTTAGGCCTCCTTCCAGCCCTGAATGAAGCCCCTTGGATATATTTCTGGGAGTTGAAGTACACAATTCTTTGAAAAAATATTTTAATGAAAATCGCTATTAAATTATTACACAGTCATAATCAAGTAATAACGCACATTTCCCCAAGGTGTCTGAACTACACTCTGCCCAGCTACAAAACTCGAAGGAGGGACTTCATATATTCTAACCCATGGTCAGCCACAGCTCATTTCTCAAAGAGGCATTGATGTAACTGGGTGTTTTTAAATCACAACATTGTTTTGAAATCACTAAAACCATCAAGTTGTAAATACTATTATCTTCATCTTAGGGGTGGAGAAACGGCATTTTTGAGAGTTAAATGCCTTGTCTAAAGTCCTATAGTTAATAAGGAGTGGAGTAGGATTGAAACTCATATTTGCAGCTTCCACACTGACTCTGACAACCAGCTCTTAGCCAGTTACTGTGGAAAAGCTTTGTGACAGGCACTGTACCAAGGGCTAGAGGTGGAAAAGTGAGTAAGACATAGTTCCTACCCCTGTTGGGGAGACAGACCTATGAATAATTATAATAATATGTAAATATGGTGGTAGAAGATATACATAAAATACCACTGGAACACATGGAATTCTTTAAAAGGATGTGACATTTGAGCTGGGTGTTGGAGGGTGAGTAGGAGTTTGCCCAGAAAGGGAAGTACGTTGTAAGCAGAAGGCAAGGCTTGTGCGTGGAGTGTGAGGGAATCAGGTTGAGTGATTTCTTGATTCACGCTGCATTTTAAAAGGTGAGACATTTTAAATTATGTTATTCATGACACAATACTAATACACCTTGCAAAAGTGTCCTTTAAACATGTCTACTCGGTAAGTCCTAAAATATATGTAACTAATTAAAGTCACTTAAGACTGGTGTATTTTAAGACTATTATCTTGCCTTTTGTCCTTAATTTAGCTCAGTGATTCTTGGTTGGGGCCATTTTGAACCCAGGGGCCATTTGGTAATGTCTGAAAACAGTTTTGGATGTTACAGCTTGGTGGAGGAGGAAGATGCGACTGGAATCTAGTGAACAGAGGCCAAAGATGTTGCTGAACATCCTGCAATGCACAGGCTAACCCCTACAGCAAAGAATTATCCTGCCCCAAGTGTCAGTTGTGCTGAGGTTGAGAATCCCTGCTTAACTGCTTGGGAAGCCATGATTCTATCTCAGACTACCAGCCAAGTCCAGGGCAAGAGCCCCCCTTAACCAAACCACAGAGATTGCAATTTCAGAGGAATCAGCACCAGAGCTCATGAGCCCCCTCTTGCTTTACAACCTGGTGGAAAGCCTGCTCTGCATTATCTAGGTAAAAGGGCACAGAGAAGACATACAAAAGCAGGCGGGTCAGGGACAAAAGTGGGTGGGTCAGGGGTCCTGAGAATCCATGGTATCACTTAAAAATCAATTCACTAATGGTTACTTAATAAACAGAACCACCAAGCTAAGTGCTAAAGGCCCTGGCTCTTCCTATGAAGTGACACAACAGCCAACAATTTTTTTTTCTGTGTTGTTCTGTCTTTACTCTGTTTACTTAATAATGGCAACAGTCCACATTACTGAGCGCTTACCGGGTACCCAGCACTGTGCCAACTGTTTTATGTGAACTCTCTAACTGAACCTTTCCCCAGTGCACTATTATTTCCAGAGTGTACATTTTCTCCTGCTAGAGATTTATCCTTGTTATGAGAGAAAATACTGAAGACATTCCACAAAGAGGGCAGTTATACCACCCAAGAAACAACATGTGGGTATCAGTTTTCACAGGACGGGGCAGGAGAGAAAACGCAGTCATCAGACCAGCAAAGTTCAATGAGCGGTTACTGAGGACCTCTACCTGTCAGGTTGCTGCTATTTTCTCAGAAGGCTCTTATCCTTAAAGAGCTTGCAGAGAAAAAATATATTTATATCAGCTTCTATTCCATGAAAATTCACATTTAGATACCCTTATAATAGATGAACCGCTTACATTCCTCAATGATTTCAGACAAGCAAAGTGTTATCCTATAAGCAAAGACATGATGTTTCAGGGAACTTGGCGTACTCCAGGCCCAGTGCTGGGGTTCAAGTGGGAGGAGTTTAGTTGTAAGACTTGCATTGTTTGGGAGCCTTATTTAGGGCAAAAGGAGGCTAGAGTAGAGGAGAACAACCTAGAAGGAAAGCATAATGGCCTTACCCAAAGTCCCCTCTGCAGACTAGTCTCAGCCCTATAGAGCTGTGATTTTCAAATGTTTTTGTCCTTGACTCCGGTAAGAAATGTGTTTTACCTGCTCCCAGCTAAAGTGTTATAAAATACTATTTACACTTTCTGTATGTGACACGCTGATATTTTCTCTTCCGGTTACACTCCACTTTCTTTAATTCTGATCTTGAGCTAGCGGGTAAGCACATGTCCTGCTTTGTCCAGGGCAGTCCCAGCTTATGCCTCGTCCCCATGTAATTATTGATAACTCCCTCCTTACTCACTAAATTGGTTTCACAACTCATCAGCTCACGTTTCGAAAAATCCTGCTATAGAGAAAGAAGCCTCGAGCAACAGGTGAAGGAACTGTTTTCACAAAGAGAAAGAGCTGCCTCAGGGCAGAGATGGCCAAAAAGAAACAGCTTAGCAGGGGGCTGCCTTCTCCCAATTTCTAACCCAAGGTCTGGGGTGTCGGAGACCCACCACTTTCTCAGGGCTCAGGCAGCCAGGACTGCGGTGAGATGTCGTCCCCAAGTGGTTTCTTATGGGGCAAGAGAAGAATCATTGCCTTCACCCAGAGACTCATTGAGAAACTAAAGAAAGCTGGGGAAGGGACTTGGGGCCGATAATGTGCAGGTTGGGACAATAATCCAGTAACATGGAGTTATTTCAGATAATGCTTAAACCCAGGGTTTGAAGAAGTTAGTTACCATTAATTTTCATAACCAACCAAAATATGCTAGAAATAAATGATAGTTGCTTAACAAAGTTGCTTATTCTTAACAAGCTATTCAAAAGCAAAATAAAAAACCCCAATTTTGTTTCCTCCAACTTAAAAAAAAATTTGCTCAGAGGTACAAACTTTCCAATAGCTATCCTGTGAATAACATTTAAATTTGAAATGAACAGCATTAAAAAAAGTAAACATTAAAAAAAATATTATCTCCTATGGAAAAGGAAACTTTTCATTATTTCAAACTGCTTTGGATATTCATTCATTTAACTCCTTCTCCCCCATTTCCCTGTCTTAAAATATATTTGAAATGAGTGAAATCATACAGAATTTGTTATGATGCAGTAATCCAGGAGGAAATATCTGATCCACGTTCTCCCTAAATATTGTATTCTTATCAAGAAAAGAGTCGTTTTCACCACGTTTTTAAAAAGTGATTTCACATTTCTGCTTGAAGTTACTAATAACAAAATATGTCAATCCTTTGTCTCCTGAAAATATTTGTTTTAAAATTCCCATTGCCGCTTCCCCCTCCTCAAAAGTCTTATTTAAGAAAACAGAAAAGCATTCTCAAAGTCGGTTGATAACAAATGGAATTTCCAGGGTGGTTTTAGCTGCTGCTGCCGCTTCTGGGCATGGCTCTAGCAGTGCCTCAACACAAGCTCAGCGATGGATATTCACACATCCTCTCATGTACTGTGCTCAGCTGTGGGCTCCGGACAACAGGCAGCTTCCGGCTCTTTTTAGCTTTCCAGGCAAGACTCCAAAAACAACTTGTTAAAATAGGCGTTTTCAGAAAGATAGAAATGAAAGAACTACAGTCCTGACCAAATGCTTTGAAACGTCTTCTATACCCTTGGGTCCCTCCTCTAGAATACCAGGCTTGCTTTGGAAATGATGAGCTGGACCTTTATTGTCAACATTCTGAAGGGATGCCAGGATGCACATTCTATGATACTTCACTGGCATAAGTCTAGATGCTGGCTAATGTAGATCAGATTCAAATAGCCCAGGGAACATCCTTGAGACCGTATGCCTGGCTACTTCATTCCTTCTGGGGCTCTTCTTGAAGCTCTTTCTTCATTTGCATCCAGGATAGCTCTTTGGCCTAGATTTCTCCCACCTCTCTGACTGATCCTGCTCTATCTCTTTATCTTCATTTCCCCACACTCTGACCATGGAGTGCATTAGGTCCAGTCTTTGGTTTGGTTCGGGTTTTTGTTTTTTTTTTCTTACCTTCTCTCACTTCTAAGTGATCTCACACATTCTCACCACACTTACTAAGCCATCTCATTCATTCTCATGGCTTCAAATGCCATCTAAATGCTAATGATTCCCAAATGCATAACTCTGAAGCCTTCCATGGTCTCCAGGCTCAATATCTGGTTGCTGACTGGATGTCCAACAGGGTTCTCAAGCTTAACTTTTTTGGCCGCGCTGCAAGGCATGCAGGATCTTAGTTCCCCAGCCAGGGATCAAACCTGTGCCCCCTGCAGTGGAAGCACGAAGTCTAAACCACTGGACCGCCAGGGAAGTCCCAGGCATCTCAAGCTTAATGTGTCCGCTACTGAGTTCCCATTATTGCTCCCATCTCTCAGGCTGCTCCTTGCACTGTCTCCTCTATCTCGATGGATGGCTACCCCAACTTCCCAGGTGCTCAGGCCAAGAACCTTGGAGCCGTCCATCACACCACTCTTCCTCTCACATTCTGTATCATCAAATCTGGTTGCCCCTGCCTTAAACTGTAGCAAAATTTGACTCACCCGGTATTACCACATTGCACAATTCTAAGAGGCCCCTCTGACATTGAATGTACTGTGACAGGTGCCTCTGGAAGCCTGCTCTGTAAGATCACCCCCACTGTCACCATCCTGGTCCCACCATCACCATCTCTTGCTAGTTGTGTAGCAGCCTCGTCACTGGCACCTCTGCTTCCACCTTTTCCCCTTTGGTCTGTCCTCAGTGATGCCACAGAGATTCTGGTAAAACATATATCATATTACTTCTCACCTCAAAACCTCCTGTGGTTTCTCAGTTTATTCTGAGTAAAAGCAAACGTTTTACAATGACCTCTAAGACCTTACATAGTATGGTCACCTACTACCAGTCTGACCTCATCTACCAATTCTCTGCTTCTTTCTCTCTACCCTTGGCATGCTGATCACCTCACTGTGCCTTGAGCACTCCCAGAAAACTCCTGCCATAGGCCAGGGCACTTTCTGCTCCACCTGCCTGGAATGATCTCACCCTAAATTGCTCTCTTCCTTTAGATCTGTACTCAGATGTCACTGCTTGGTGAGGCCTGCCCTGGCCACCCTATCTAAAATTGTAACTATCCCACTCTATACTCCCTTTGCCTCCCTGCCTTATTATTATTTTTTTTTATCAGCATATATCACTATCTAAAGTTTTGCGGGGATAGGGCATCATCCTCCAGGATCCTGCAATAAACATTGGAAATCAGATGACTTCTGTGGTGCTGTGTTCCCCAGTAGGCAGAATCCACGAGCCTAGGAATCAAGGGATGGAAGCAGAAACAGCCCGTTTACTATCACTCCCAGTGAGCTATCGATACTTGGAGAATTTGTGCTTCCTGTCCTGTTAACTCTGGGTTCTGCGGGTTTAGAGATCGTGGTTCACAAAGGGGAAACAGTTCCTCCAGGGGACACAGCAAGAGCCCCATAAGCTACAGCTGCCTCTTGGGTGTTTCAGGCTCCCCTTGCCAAGAGACCAGCAGACGAGAGATAGAGAACCAACCTGGCTGGGATAACTGACCCCAATCATCAGGAGAAGGTAACAGCTACTGTTACACAATGGGCCCAGGGAGGAAAATGTCAACATTTGGTGATTCATTTAGGCACCTCCACATACTCCCACACCGAATTTTGACAGTAAACGGACAAGTATATGAGCCACGGCCTGAGAAGGGCATGGTTACCAGCGGCAAAATCATGATGCTAGGGAGGCCACAGAGACCAGTGGAGATGTGGAGAGTGAGAGCAATCTAGAATGGATCATATGGAGCGAGACAGTGGATTTTGGTTGCAGCCCTGAGACCAATGGCAGCAGTAGGTGCTGTTGTTCACATCCACCAATCTTGTTCTCATAAGTTTCCCCAGGAAAAGAAGCCCATCAAAATCCTGGATGATATGCTCCCAGAACTTTCATAATGAAATGACTCTGAGTGGCACAAGGGGAAGACTTTAGTGGAGGTCATGATGTGCCACACAGATACCCTTTGGGACAAAAGGACTTATCCCCCCAGCAGCTGAGAGTGCAGTCAGCAGAGGGGACTCCACTGTCAGCTCTCTGGGGGAACTGCCTCAGCTGAAAAGAGTTGCCTTGCCCAAGATAACGCCCCCTTAGAAAGCTCACATCCAAGACGGGTTAATGTAGTATAAAGGTTCCACACCCGCCTCCCTTCTCAACTTGGGACAACTCTGAAGGGCCAGCCCAGCTTCAGAGCTCCCTGTGAGGCTGGTTGAGTCCTTTCTCCAGAATGCATTGCAGTCCAACTTTCCTCTCTTCCCAGTCACACTTTCTTCCCTTCCCTTCCCTTCCAAAAGTACAGAAGCCAGGGGTTCTCCTTAAACTTCCTGCACACTAATCTCCATCTCAGATTCTTCTTCCAAGGGAACCCATCCTACCATCCCTTGAAACCCAGGAATCTTGACTACTGCACAATCCCTTATAAATTGTACCTGGAAAACCAGTTCATTTGACAATGTACTATATATCTGTACGCTGAGCTCATACGTGGGTTTTCTCTAAAATTCTTAATGGAAAAGGAAGAATACCAAAATAATAGAACATACATGTCCTTATTTATTAAAAAATAAAATTTAAGAAAGGATTTTGCTGAAAATAATCAAGGGCTATAGACTCCAGCTACACTTGTTCTTGCATGACTAATATATTAAAGATATAATAGATACACTATATCAAGGACCATCTACCATTGCTCATGGATAGGTAAGACTGCCTGATAAGATTTCACTGGAATGCATAAAAAGGAATGAAACTGGGTCATTTGTAGAGATGTGGATGGATCTAGACACTGTCATACAGAGTGAAGTAAGTCAGAAAGAGAAAAACAAATACCGTATATTAAAGCATATATGTGGAACCTAGAAAAATGGTACAGATGAACCAGTTTGTAGGGCAGAAATAGACACACAGATGTAGAGAAAAAACATATGGACACCAAGGGGGGAAAGTGGCGGGGGTGTGTGTGATGAATTGGGAGATTGGGATTGACATATATACACTAATATGTATAAAACGGATAACTAATAAGAATGTGCTGTATAAAAAATAAATTAAGTTATAAAAAAACAAGATTTCACTGGCACGTCACACAGCTATTGCTAGGTTATGTTGCTGTAATAAATAACCTCAGAATCTCAGTGGCTAACAAAAGAGGTTTGTTTGTCACTCATAATGGTACACTGTAGCTCTGTTTCACATGGTTTTCTCATTCCAGGATCCACATTAAAGGAGAGGCCCCTCACTGGGGCAAGTTGTTCTTATAGCAGAGGGAAAGAGCAATGGAAAAACCACAGGATGGCTCTTACACCATCTTCCTGAATAAGGCATATGTTACTCCAGCTCACAGCTCACTGGCTGAAATAAGTTATGTGGCCAAGTCTGACAAATACAACTCCTTCCCAAGGGAGGGATTTTGTAGAAATAAATCCACCATAGAGGGGCAGGCACCAGAGGGCAGACAGAGCAAGAAGAAGTACAAACCTGCAGCCTGTGGAACAAAAACCACATTCACAGAAAGATAGACAAGATGAAAAGGCAGAGAGCTATGTACCAGATGAAGGAACAAGATAAAACCTCAGAAAAACAACTAAATGAAGTGGAGATAGGCATCCTTCCAGAAAAAGAATTCAGAATAATTACAGTGAAGATGATCCAGGACCTCAGAAAAAGAATGGAGACAAAGATCAAGAAGATGCAAGAAATGTTTAACAAAGACCTAGAAGGATTAAAGAACAAACAAACAGAGATGAACAATACAATAACTGAAATGAAAAGTACACTAGAAGGAATCAATAGCAGAATAACAAAGGCAGAAGAACGGATAAGGGACCTGGAAGACAGAATGGTGGAATTCACTGCTGCGGAACAGAATAAAGAAAAAAGAATGAAAAGAATTGAAGACAGCCTAAGAGACCTCTGGGACAACATTAAACGAAACAACATTCGCATTATAGGGGTCTCAGAAGGAGAAGAGAGAGAGAAAGGACCCGAGAAAATATTTGAAAAGATTATAGTCTAAAACTTCCCTAACATGGGAAAGGAAATAGCCACCCAAGTCCAGGAAGCGCAGAGAGTCCGATACAGGATAAACCCATGGAGAAACATGCCAAGACACATAGTAATCAAATTGGCAAAAACTAAAGACAAAGAAAAACTACTGAAAGCAGCAAGGGAAAAACGACAAATAACATACAAGGGAACTCCCATAAGGTTAACAGCTGATTTCTTAGCAGAAACTCTACAAGCCAGAAGGGAGTGGCATGACATATTTAAAGTGATGAAAGGGAAGAACCTACAACCAAGATTACTTTACCCAGCAAGGATCTCATTCAGATTCGATGGAGAAAGCAAAAGTTTTACAGACAAGCAAAAGCTAAGAGAATTCAGCACCACCAAACCAGCTCTACAACAAATGCCAAAGGAACTTCTCTAAGTGGGAAACACAAGAGAAGAAGAGGACCAACAAAAACAAATCCAAAACAATTAAGAAAATGGTAATAGGAACATACATATCGATAATTACCTTAAACGTGAATGGATTAAATGCTCCAACCAAAAGACACAGGCTTGCTGAATGGATACAAAAACAAGATCCATCTATATGCTGTCTACAGGAGAGCCACTTCAGACCTAGGGACACATACAGACTGAAAGTGAGGGGATGGAAAAAGATAGTCCATGCAAATGGAAATCAAAAGAAAGCTGGGGCAGCAATTCTCATATCAGACAAAATAGACTTTAAAATACAGACTGTTACAAGACACGAAGAAAGACAATACATAATAGCAAGGGATGAATCCAAGAAGAAGATATAACAATTGTAAATATTTATGCACTCAACATAGGAGCACCTCAATACACAAAGCAAATGCTAACAGCCATAAATGGGGAAATCGACAGTAACACAATCATAGTGGGGGACTTTAACACCCCACTTTCACCAATGGACAGATCATCCAAAATGAAAATAAATAAGGAAACACAAGCTTTAAATGACACAATAGACCAGATGGATTTAATTGATATTTATAGGACATTCCATCCAAAAACAACAGAATACACTTTCTTCTCACGTGGTCATGGAACATTCTCCAGGGTAGATCATATCTTGGGTCACAAATCAAGTCTTGGTAAATTTAAGAAAATTGACATAATATCAAGTATCTTTTCTGACCACAACACTATGAGACTAGATGTCAACTACAGGGAAAAATCTGTAAAAAATACAAATACATGGAGGGTAGACAATACACTACTTAATAACCAAGAGATCACTGAAGAAATCAAAGAGGAAATCAAAAAATACCTAGAAACAAATGACAATGAAAACACCACGACCCAAAACCTATGGGATGCAGCAAAATCAGTTCTAAGGGGCAAATTTATAGCAATACAATCCTACCTTAAGAAACAAGAAACATCTCAAATAAACAACCTAACCTTACACCTAAAGCAATTAGAGAAGCAAGAACAAAAAATCCCCAAAGTTAGCAGAAGGAAAGAAATCATAAAGATCAGATCAGAAATAAATGAAAAAGAAATGAAGGAAATAATAGCAAAGATCAATAAAATGAAAAGCTGGCTCTTTGAGAAGATAAACAAAATTGATAAACCATTAGCCAGATTCATCAAGAAAAAGACGGAGAGGACTCAAATCAGTAAAATTAGAAATGAAAAAGGAGAAGTTACAACAGACACCACAGAAATACAAAGCATCCTAAGAGACTACTACAAGCAACTCTATGCCAATAAAATGGACAACTGGAAGAAATGGACAAATGCTTAGAAAGGTATAACTTTCCAAGACTGAACAAGGAAGAAATAGAAAATATGAACAGACCGATCACAAGTAATGAAATTGAAACTGTGATTTAAAAACTTCCAACAAACAAAAGTCCAGGACCAGATGGCTTCACAGGTGAATTCTATCAAACATTTAGAGAAGCGCTAACACCCATCCTTCTCAAACTCTTCCAAAAAATTGCAGAGGGAGGAACACTCCCAAACTCATTCTACGAGGCCACCATCACCCTGATACCAAAACCAGACAAAGATACTACAAAAAAAGAAAATTACAGACCAATATCACTGATGAATATAGATGCAAAAATCCTCAACAAAATACTAGCAAACAGAATCCAACAACATATTAAAAGGACCATACACCATGATCAAGTGGGATTTATCCCAGGGATGCAAGGATTCTTCAATATACGCAAATCAATCAATGTGATACACCATAGTAACAAATTGAAGAAGAAAACCATATGATCATCTCAATAGATGCAGAAAAAGCTTTTGACAAAATTCAACACCCATTTATGATAAAAACTCTCCAGAAAGTGGGCATAGAGGGAACCTACCTCAACATAATAAAGGCCATATACGACAAACCCACAGCAAACATCATTCTCAATGGTGAAAAACTGAAAGCATTTCCTCTAAGACCAGGAATAAGACAAGGATGTCCACTCTCACCACTATTATTCAGCATAGTTTTGGAAGTCCTAGCCATGGCAATGAGAGAAGAAAAAGAAATAAAAGGAATCCAAATTGGAAAAGAAGAAGTAAAACTGTCACTGTTTGCAGATGACATGATACTATACATAGAGAATCCTAAAGATGCCACCAGAAAACTACTAGAGCTAGTCAATGAATTTGGTAAAGTTGCAGGATACAAAATTAATGCACAGAAATCTCTTGCATTCCTATACACTAATGATGAAAAATCTGCAAGAGAAATTAAGGTAATACTCCCAATTACCATTGCGAGAAAAAGAATAAAATACCTAGGAATAAACCTACCTAGGGGGCTTCCCTGGTGGCGCAGTGGTTGAGAATCTGTCTGCTAATGCAGGGGACACAGGTTCGAGCCCTGGTCTGGGAGGATCCCACATGCCACGGAGCAACTAGGCCCATGAGCCACAACTACTAAGCCTGCACCTCTGGAGCTTGTGCTCTGCAGCAAGAGAGGCCTCAATAGTGAGAGGCCTGCACACTGCGATGAAGAGTGGCCCCTGCTTGCCACAACTAGAGAAAGGCCTCACACAGAAACAAAGACCCAACACAGCAAAAATAAATTAATTAATTAATAAACTCCTACCCCCAACATCTTCTAAAAAAAAAAAAAAGAGAGGAATAGCAGCAACTTAGATGAATTAAAAAAAAAAAAAAAACCTACCTAGGGAGAAAAAAGACCTGTATGCAGAAGACTATAAGACACTGATGAAATAAATTAAAGATGATCCAAACACATGGAGAGATATACCATGTTCTTGGATTGGAAGAATCAATATTGTGAAAATGACTATACTACCCAAAGCAATCTACACATTCAATGCAATCCCTATCAAATTACCAATGGCATTTTTTACAGAACTAGAACAAAAAATCCTAAAATTTGTATGGAGACACAAAAGATCCCGAATAGCCAAAGCAGTCTTGAGGGAAATAAACGGAGCTGGAGGAATCAGACTCCCTGACTTCAGACTATACTACAAAGCTATAGTAATCAAGACAATATGGTACTGGCACAAAAACAGAAATATAGATCAATGGAACAGGATAGAAAGCCCAGAGATAAACCCACACGCCTATGGTCAACTAATCTATGACAAAGGAGGCAAGGATATACAATGGAGAAAAGACAGTCTCTTCAATAAGTGGTTCTGGGAAAAGTAGACAGCTACATGTAAAAGAATGAAATTAGAACACTCCCTAACACCATACACAAAAATAAACTCAAAATGGATTAGAGACCTAAATATAAGACTGGACACTATAAAACTCTTAGAGGAAAACATAGGAAGAACACTCTTTGACATAAATCACAGTAAGATCTTTTTTGATCCATCTCCTAGACTAATGGAAATAAAAACAAAAATAAACAAATGGGACCTAATGAAATTTAAAGGCTTTTGCACAGCAAAGGAAACTACAAACAAGACAAAAAGACAACGCTCAGAATGGGATAAAATATTTGCAAACGAATCAACAGACAAAGGATTAATCTCTAAAATATATAAACAGCTCATGCAGCTCAATATTAAAAAAACAAACAACCCAATCCAAAAATGGGCAGAAGACCTAAATAGACATTTGTCCAAAGAAGACATACAGGTGGCCAAGAAGCACATGAAAAGCTGCTCAACGTCACTAAGTATTAGAGAAATTCAAATCAAAACCACAATCACCTCACACCAGTTAGAATGGGCATCATCAGAAAATCTACAAACAACAAATGCTGGAGAGGGTGTGGAGAAAAAGGGACCCTCTCGCGCTGTTGGTGGGAATGTAAACTGATACAGCCACTATAGAGAACAGTATGGAGGTTCCTTAAAAACTAAAAATAGAATTACCATATGACCCAGGAATCCCACTACTGGGCATATACCCAAAGAAAACCATAATTCCAAAAGACACATGCACCCCAATGTTCATTGTAGCACTATTTACAATAGCCAGGTCATGAAAGCAACCTAAACACCCACTGACAGATGAATGCATAAAGAAGATGTGGTACGTATATACAATGGAATATTATTCAGCCATAAAAAGGAACGAAATTGGGTCATTTGTAGAGATGTGGATGAATCTAGAGACTGTCATACAGAGTGAAGTAAGTCAGAAAGAGAAAAACAAATATCATATATTAATGCATGTATGTGGAACCTAGAAAAATGGTACAGATGAACCAGTTTGCAGGGAAGAAACTGAGACACAGATGCAGCAGACAAACTTATGGACACCAAGGGGGGAAAGCAGCAGGGGTGGGGGTGGTGGTTCTGTGATGAATTGGGAGATTGGGATTGATATATATACACTAATATGTATAAAGTAGACAACTAATAAGAATGTGCTGTATAAAAAAACAAATAAAATTCAAAAAAAAAAAATAAGAGGGGCAGGCAATGTTTTGAAGAAATGATACAATCTACCACAACTGCTAACAGGAAGGTCCAGAATCTGACATCTTGTGGGGTTTTTTAATAAATTTATTTATTTATTTGGGCTACATTGGGTCTTCTTTTCTGCGCATGGGTTTTCTCTAGTTGTGGTAAGCTGGGGCTCCTCTTCGTTGCGGTGTGTGGGCTTCTCATTGCGGTGGCTTCTCTTGTTGCGGAGCACGGGCTTTAGGTGCACAGGCTTCAGTAGCTGTCACACTCGGGCTCAGTAGTTTTGGCTTGAGGGCTCTAGAGCACCCGCTCAGTAGTTGTGGTGCATGGGCCTAGTTGCTCTGCAGCATGTGGGATCTTCCTGGACAAGGGATCAAACCTGTGTCCCCTGCATTGGCAGGCGGATTCTTAACCACTGCACCACCAGGGAAGTCCTCCAAAATCTGACATCTTTAATAAATGTTTAGCTTCCCTGAGTTAATCCTATGCTGTAATTGTATGAAAGTAAGTTCCTGTGTCAATCAAATTGACAAAATATTCAGCAACACTCTTCCTTCAGTCATTTACTAATTCCAACATCTCAACTTTAATAAAAGGATGATGGGGATGGGGGTAAATGAGGGCAGTAAAAGAGAGCTATAAATAAAACAGTGAGGCAGCAACACACCTTCAAATTCACCCAAACGTGGTTATAGTCATCAGCGGCATTTCTACTCTGAGTCTGGCAAACATTCAGGAGGGATGTCTGAAGATAAAGACTGGGCCTTTAAGTAAGACCATGTGAACTAACATTCTCCCTCACTGCTTCTTATGTTTACCACTCTTATTCACCATCACCACCATCATCATCATCATTATCATCATCATTATAGATATCATGAATAGTATAATTTTTATTAGTCATGCTTCTCTCCTTCTCCCATTTGTGATGCTCTTGTATGTATTTATAGGAATCACTTTAAATTTGTTCTGGTAGAAGATGTAA